>NW_022196896.1:17777188-17794617 GCF_008632895.1 Mastomys coucha
TCTGTCAGGTCTTGGTTTCAGAGTGGCACTGGCCATAGACAAGTGGATGAACAGTGAAGAATCTGGGTGAAGGGTTAGGAGGAGTGGAGAGAACAGAGCAAGGTGCATGTATCACTATATGATTTGGATCATAAACTCCTTTCAAGTGTCAAAGGAATACTTTACAAGCCTACTTTGGTAAGAAAACACTTATCAAATGAGAGTACATTAGTCTGCTTCTTTAGAATCACAGTGATTAACAGTTTCATTTATTCATATAAAGCCTTTTATTTCAAAAGTGCTTTTCTTTTCAAAACTAAGCTACTATGTTTTCTTGCTCAATGATATCATTAATTTGGCTCAGTAGTTTCTTGCCATGGTTAGGATTTGTAAAGTGAATTAGGCTAGGAAGAGTGGCTTGTTCTGAAAATATATGGACCTGAGTTCAAATCCCCAGTATTAAAAAAAACAGAAAACAAAAAAACAAAAAACAAAAACCCCAAGGTATGAACAGGCAAGGCTGGGAGTGTCTGTAACTCTGGCCCTGAGGTATAGAGATTGGCAGATCTCGAAAGCTCACTGGCCAGCTAACCTAGCTGAAAATGTTCAGTTGAAAGACTGTCTTGAGGCAGTCAGGGGGAAAGTGACCAAGGAAGATAACGTAATAATCTGTTCTGGTCTCTGTTTGACAACAACTGGGTGCATGCACTTACTTCTTGTCTGTCTGTGTCTTCACATTGCACACACACACACACACACACACACACACACACACACAAATACACACACCCCACAGATTTTATCATAACAGTCAAAATCCAAAATGAGAAGTAATTTTGAGTCACGTGGTCTCTCCTTGTATAAAAATTACAGTAATGTTAATTATACAATTGTTATTATTCTTGATCACACATATATGTCAATAGGCATCAGGAAAAAAAATCAGGCTGTTTTATCAGCATATATCAAAGGTCTGACTTGGCATTAAGGAGATCTGTCAGTGGTCAAGAGCACTTGCTGCTCTTTCCAAACACCTGACTTTGATTCCCAGCCTCCATGACTCACAACTCCAGCTCCAGACAATCTTCTGGTTTCCATGGCACTTGCATACATGTGACATACATGTATGTACACACACACACACACACACACACACACACAGACACACACACACTAATAAAAAAAATAATTATGCTTCCTGTATAGTATTTCAAATGGCAGTAAAGAACCTACTTTAATATTACAATGAGTATTTCCAAAGAGATCTTAAGGATATTTGAATACATGTGTAAAAATTATATTAATTGTATAATTATTAATAGGCATATGGTGATGTAAAAAGGGTTCTGCACAGACAGAGACCACACTATAGAGGACATGGTGAAAATAGTAAGTAGATTTTAAATCCAGGGTTTGTTCCCATTTGAGATATGGAAATATAGAGCTTTATTACCTAGTATCAAGTATCGTTATTCTTGCTAACTCGCATACCCACTATTTCTACTTTTCATAAAAGGAAGACAAAATTAAAAAAAAAAAAGAGTAACATATTCTGACAAAGCATAAGAATACAAATGAGAACTGTCTGAAGAACTAGCTGTTTCTCTGGTTTACCTCTTTAAAAACTATTCTGGAAAAATAAAAACAGACTGAAGAGAAAAATTCAAAATTAGTTTTCGAAATGTTTGACATTTTCACAGTGATATGAAGTTAATATAAATTAAAAGAATTCATCAGAATATACAGTTCAGTCAGAAAAGTCAGTTCTTAAATATTATGAGTGGACACCAAGTGATCTGGACCATGCAGTTCTACTGAGTGCAGCTCATACTGTGTGTCAAGAGCAGTGGAGAGTGAGCAAAATAAGGAAGGTAAATGATCACATTTATGGGCATGAATTAGATCCTAGGAAAGGAATTCACTTAGCAAGTATTTATTGACTATCTGTTCTCTTCCCCATACTATTTAGAGAAATGCAAATTGGAACAGTCTATTAAAATGCAAAACAATTTGGAAAAAAATAAAGCAAGGTCAGCAATGCTGAGGGGAAAGAGCTGTACATTGCTAATTGGATTGTACATGTGCTCATTGTTTTTTGAAAATTATCTGCTCATATACTTGAGAAATTACAGAAATGCTTCTACTTTTTGACCTACTTATTTCACTTTGGGGAATAAACCTGAAAGAAATGAGTTCAAAGAACAATGAAGTAATTTTACAAAGATAACTCCAGAGTGCTATTTTCGTAATGGCAGAAGCCACAAGGCTGACTATGAATAGTCACTACCAAAATGAATGGGCATTTGTACTGTCAAAGATTATGCACTTACTTCTTTATTCAAAAACAACTATCTTTTTCTCCTATTTATTTATTTATCTATCCAAACACTGCTCCCCCTTCTGGTTGCTTGCTCACCGAGAGTCCCTTCCCCATTCCCCACCCCCTTCTCCTCTGAGAGGTGGACACCTTTGGTCCTGCCAGATTAGTTCCATCCTCTCCCACTGAGGTCAGACAGGACCACGATGGAGACTGAGCTGCCTGTCTACTACATATGTGCCTGTGGGCCTTGTTCCAGACACTGTATGTTCTTTGGTTGGTGGCTCAGGTTCTGAGAGCTCCCATGGGTCAAGGTTTGTTGACTCTAATAACTATTTCTTGATACACTTATGGGCCAAACATTGTCTTGAGAAAGAAATGTAAGTGAAACTATATGTGGTGTCTAATAAGACCTTGGGAGCCTGTGCTGTGTCTGTGCAAATTAGAGAAATGCAGTGTTTCTGGGAAAGGCAGTATCATGGGTAGAAATCTTAGGCAGAAGAGTGGCCTTTTTTTTGCAAGGTAAAAGCATGGACATGACTGAGCATGGAAGCCAGGGCTGATGGCCCAGGAGGCCCCAGGAGTGTGTGCTAGATTCTAGCTCTCCTAGCTCCTTTAGGACTTCTGAGGCAGGAGACACATTGGGAGCATTTGTAGGTGGTTGTCCTGGTACTTCTGAGTGGAGGGGGTGATGAAGAAATAAATATGTCAATGAATATCCAGCTACAAAGATAAGTGTTCCAAAAAAGTGAATATATTTTGACAAGAAAATATAGCAAGAAAACTCTGAGGTTCAGGAAGACTCCAAACACGAAGATGTGTAGAGAAGGAGGGTGATGGTGGAGGTGGACAAGAATATGCAGACGGAAGTAAACAACAGTTGCAAAAAATTCCCTATAAGTAGACAGTGTTGTACATTCAAGGAACTGGAAGAGATTAGCAGGACATATGGATTAAATATGAAATCTGAAGGAGACAGGTAGCCAGGTCAGATGCTGCAGGATTTTTTATAAGACCTCTACACTTATTCTTAAGAATAGCAGGGACACATTTAGACAGAAAGACACAGAACTGAACAGATCAGTGCTTTCCATAATCATTCAACTACAGATTAGAAGCTAGGTTGTGGAAAATGTGATTAGATGTCTAGTCAGATGTTGAGGGGGTTTGGACTATCCAAAATGGCAGCAGTATTGAAGGTCAGATGTCAGTGATTTAAGGCACACTTAGGAGGAAAGATGAATAGATCTTGGGTGTAGAATAGCCATGGCAGGTGAAGCACAAGGATATTTCAGGTATTCATTTTCTCTGTTTCCACTAAAACTTCAAATATTAAATTATAAAAGTTTGGGTATTATGTTAAATTCCTACAGTTACTCTAATAAATTACCACCAAACAGCACCTTACATCCACAAAAATTTACTTTATAAAGTAAGGTCAAACTTACAGTCAAAATTATGCCAGCTAGGCTGTGTTCTCTCTAATGACTCTACTGGAATAATATTTCATGTATATGCAATGTATATGCATTTCTTGCCTGTGACTGCATGACTGCAATTCTTGCCACAGTCTTAAGACTGTCTCTCTTCCTGTCTTTCATAAAGACATTTGTTACTGGATTAGAGACTGTCTTAGATATGGTTTCTATCAATATGACGAAAAACCATGACCAAAGCACCTTGAGGAGGAAAAGGTTTATTTGGCTTATACTTCCATATCATACTGAAGGAAGTCAGGACAGGAGCTGAAGCAGGGGAGGAACCTGGAGGCAGGAGCTGATGCTGAGGCCATGGAGGACTGCTGCTTACTGGCTTGCTCAGCCTGCTTTCTTACAGAACCTAGGACCACCATCTCAGGGATGGCACCACTCCTAATGGTCTAGGATCTCCCACATCAATTACTAACTAAGAAAATTTCATATAGGCTTCCCTATAGTCTGATTTTATTGAAGAATTTACTCAACTGCAGCTCCCTCCTCTTCAGTGATAATAGCATCTGTCAAGTTGACATAAAACTAGTCAGGACAGAGACCCTTTCAGATATAGAATAATCTTTCTCTCTCTCTTTCCCCCTCTCTCCCTTCCTCTCTTCCCCTCTCTCTCCTCTCTCTCTCTCTTTTTCCTTTTTTTGCAAACAGTTTTTGTACTAAATAGCCCTAGCTTTCCTAGAACTCACTATCTAGATAAGAACTAATAAAGATCTGCCTCTCTTTGTTTCTCAGATACTGAGATTAATATAATATACCACTGTGCCCAGCAAGCACCTCATCTCTAGGATATCTTCAAATATCTCTTTCCAAATAAGGATACACTCAAATATTTTGAGGCTTAGCACATGGACATATTTTATGGAGGTGACCCTTTACCATACTATAAGTGCCAGGTATCTACCCCTTTTCTACCCCACATTAGGAACTGCAGGACTGACCAATTTTACACACAATTGTTTCCAGATTCTGCTGAAGAGTAGTGAAAGTTCTGTCTTCAGAACTTTGGTAGTTTGGACCCTAAGTGTCCCCAGAAAACCACACAAGAAAGGCTTGACTTCCAGAGGACCATTATGGGGGGCCTGTAGAAAAAAAATTTTTTAGGTTTTTAAAAAGATTTTTTTTATTGATTTAAGTTTTATTGCATTATGATGAGAAAAGATACATGATTTCAGTTTATCTGAATTTGTTAACATTTACAAACATAATTAAATAAAATTCCACCACATTCTTCTTTCCCTTTTGTAAGGGGAGCCTCTGTAAGGAGTTCTTTCCCACCAACTCCTTACAGAGGCTCCCTTCAATACCTGCAATACCTTTTGTTTTTTTATTTTGTCATAATCTTTAAAATTTATTAAATATTGTAACAATAAAAATGAGTATTATAAAAGTTGTTTGATAAAAAACAACAATCAGTTGAACAGTCTTCTGTAGATGCTTGTCTACAGAAATACTGAAAATACATGTTTTACTCAATATAAATTTTAAATAACTCCAAACATATTAGCTGTATATTTTAAAATAATATATCACTACTAGTTGATTTTAAAATAATATATCACTATTAGTTTTTTTAAAATGAACATAAATAGATAAAGTCTTTTTGTTTGTTTCTTTGTTTTGTTTTTAGTAGAGCTTAAAATCTTGTCTCTTACTGTGGTACAAGCCCAAAAAAAGAACAATATTTAGATGTTGGAGTTCATTGTAATAAAGCTGTACTTCAATGTCCCTCACATCACCAAAGGATTTTACCTTCTTAGCTAAGCTAAGAGTTGACAGTTCTGCTGTACCAAGGAGTAAATTGTAGGCACGAATTTTGGATGCAGATTTCCTGCTATGGTCAAAGCTATTTGACTGGAGTGATTGTCTTCATTCTCAGCCCACAGAGAACAGGTTACACTCATTTAAGAAATGGTGTGTGTATTAAGATGGTCTATCCATGAAGTCATTCACCAACTGTTTCAATGAACAATGGTTCTGCTTGCAGAGTGGCACATACATTTGGTGACGTAAGAATCTGGTTCATTGGCTGTGATGATTTTATAAAGCATTCATCTCAGAGAAAGAGTAACTTATAAAGTTCTCTTCTTCAAACTTGATACAATAGTTACAAACATCAAGCAAAGCATTCAGTCTCTCTCTTTGTTGTTCTCTTACAAGCCACCTCCTAAGTTAATTGTCTATGTTTCTTTTGATTGTATAAATAATTTTGAAATATGTAAGATGTTCTGAAAACCATAGTAGAGATAGTAGAGTGTAAAAACATCAAATAAACAATCCTACTAATAGAGAGGTTAAGATAGGAAAAGCATGATTTCAAGACCCTTATGTGGTACCCAGCAAGACACTGTCAGATACAAACAAGCAGAAAGTATATATGGATTGTACAATATTGGACCTATTTCTCCAATTACCAAATTAAAGAGACCAATAGATGATAGCCAACAAATTTCCAATTCCTCATATTTTTGAATTTGAATCCATTAGGATAAGTTTGTTATATTTATTTTCATATTAAGAGATATTAAGAAAAAGTAATTGTTACTTCCTGTCATTTCTGTTGTTAAAGGTAGAATTATGTTTGTGTGGATTTGTTGAATGATTACTTCCTTGGTTCTTCTAGGGTGTATTTGCTCCTTATGTTGGTGCTTTCCATCAAGTATCCTTTGTAGGGCTGGATTTGTGGAAAGATATTGTGTAAATTTGGTTTTGTCATGGAATATCTTGTTTTCTCCATCTATGATAATTGAGAGTTTTGCTGGCTATAGTAGCTTGGGCTGGCATTTGTATTCCCTTAGGGTCTGTATGACATCTGCCCAGAATCTTCTAGCTTTCATAGTCTCTGGTGAGAAGTCTGGTGTAATTCTCATAGGCCTACCTTTATATGTTACTTGGCCTTTTCCTCTTACTGCTTTTAAAATTCTTTCTTTGTTTAGTGCATTTGGTGTTTTGATTATTATGTAACAGGAGGAATTTCTTTTCTGGTCCAGTCTATTTGGAGTTATGTAGGCTTTTTGTATGTTCATGGGCATCTCTTTCTTTAAGTTAGGGAAGTTTTCTTCTATAATTTTGTTGAAGATATTTACCTGCCCTTTAAGTTGACAATCTTCACTCTCTTCTATACCTATTATCCTTAGGATTGGTCTTTTCATTGTGTCCTGGATTTCCTGGATGTTTTGGGTTAGGAACTTTTTGCTTTTTGTGTTTTCTTTGACTGTTTTGTCAATGCTTTCTATGGTGTCTTCTGCCCCTAAGATTCTCTCTCTATTTCTTGTATTCTGTTGGTGATGCTTGCATCTATGGCTCCTGATTTCTTTCCTAGGTTTTCTAACTCCAGGGTTGTCTCCCTTTGTGATTTCTCTCTTGTTTCTATTTCCATTTTTAGGTCCTGGATGGTTATGTTCATTTCCTTCACCTGTTTGATTGTGTTTTCCTATCATTCCTTAAGGGATATTTGTGTTTCCTCTTTAAGGGCTTCTAGTTGTTTAACTGAGTTTTCCTGTATTTCTTTGAAGGAGTTATTTACGTCCTTCTTAAAGTCCTGTATCTTCATCATGAGAAGTGATTTTAGATCTGAATCTTGCTTTTCTGGTGTGATGGTGTGTCCAGGACTTGCTTTGGTGGGAGAATTGGGGTTCTGATGATGCCACGTAACCTTGGTTTTGATCCTGGGTGTGTTAGAGTGCCTGGGAGTAGAGCTTCCTCTGGGTATTATGGGATTCTCTGCAGAGTTTGCACCCAAGGTCTGCTGAGGGCAACTGGGTCAGACAAACTGGAAGCAACCAGTGTCACTGGGCTGGAGTTACTGTGTGCCTGGGTCCTACTGGTCCCAGTTACTCCTGGTGTTGGGACAGATGTGTCCTCCTCACCTCTGATCTTCCCTGTAGAAATTTTAAGAAGCAGCAGGACAGACATCTTCAGATAACTAGGCTTGTGTTTTTGAAGGGGATTTCAGACTGTAATCCCTTCCTTCTCTCTTTTTCTTTTTCTTTTGACCTTGGCCACAGTGTGAATAATGTTTCTTTGCCACATCATCCAGATATACCATGCTGCCTCAACATGGGCCAATAGCGACAGGGTTAATTGATCATGGAGCAGAACTCCCAAACCATGAGCCTAAGCAACCCTTTTCTTGTTATAAGTTAATTACCTCTGTCATTGTGAAAGTGAACTGTTAGTTAACACAAAGTCTAGCCTCAAACACTTGCCAGATCTGAAAGACATACTGGCCCTGTGTTGTACTTGTATTTCATACCCTCCTGTGAATATCTTATAGTTGAACTTTAACATTTAATCACTCCATTGGAGCTATCATTTTTAATACAAGGATATAAATAAAACTATTATAACGTATAGTTTAACTGCAGTTGTTGGTAACATAGATATGAATAACTGCTAATATTTATATGTTAATGGTATAAAATCTCTTGAAAAACCTGTATAGACAAATTCACTATAAATTAGTAGTAATTGTTGTAATATAATGCATGGAATACCATGGAAGCAAAGAACAAGGACCTACTATCTGTTTGGGGTTGATATAACATGGCTTTAGAGAGATAGCACTTTAATCAGTTCTTGAAGTATGAGTGGTATGAAGTATGAGTTTGTGCACTTGTGAGGAGAAGAATAGAATCACAACAGGCCTTGGCCTTTTCCTCCTCGCCCTCGTCCTCATCCTCGTCCTCGTCCTCGTCCTCGTCCTCCTCCTCCTCTTCCTCCTCCTCCTCCTCCTCCTCCTCTTCCTCTCCCTCCTTTCCTCCTCCTCCTCCTCCTCCTCCTCTTGCCCCCCCCTCCTCTTCCTTCGAATAAGGTGTTAGTACTTTCTGGATGTTAATTGAGAATGTGGTCTGGTTGTCTTCATGACAGGCTGTACATCTATATTTTAACTGTGCATGTTTGCATTAATATATAAAGCCCTTGAAATCTCTTCATCATTTTCTTTCCTCTAAGAAAAAAGAAGTCTGTAAAAAGCTACGTGACAGTGCTAGATTTAGCTCATTTTAACAAAGGTCACAGCATTTCTGAGTAGTAAACACTATTACAAGATCTTTCCAGTGTCTGGATGTTTGGCAGACATGCCTCCATTTGGAAGAAATGACTGGAGCCTAGGGCTGGGAGACAGATGTGGGTCTGTGACGTCCATGAGCATCTGGGAACAGCAAACACATCCTATTTTTTTCTTTTTTCTTTCTTTTTTTTTTCAGCTACAGGCAAGAAGTGAATTAAGGCAAAGACTTCTTTGCTTGAGTTAGGGAGACTGTTGCAGGCTTAGAGAACGAGGGCCTTACCGTTTTCAAACCAAATGGGAAAGAGGGGATTTACTTAAGGTAAGGAAGTCAGGGGTGCAGGGTTCCTTTTAGTGCTACCTCAGCGACACCTGCATTCTATTCTTAGGCTGTTTCCTCCTGTGATGATAATATCAGCAATTAATGTCCTTATATTTATAGGCCTTACTTTTCAGGGAATAAAACCCTTGGGAAGGTCAGCTAATTAATTTCTATAATGTTTTAGATTAGATTTGTTGTATATTTTGTAACCTTGATAATAACAGAGATGATTAAATCACTGAAATATTAAATTACTTTAGAAAGCACTTCCTGTAGAGAGATATCAGGAACAGACTAATAATACAGGTCTTGTTCATTCTAAGAAGTTTTTTCTACCACTACTCCAATAGTGTGCCCATCCAGTTGTTAAGAAGGATGAAGACATTTAAAAACAGAGCAATTGTACCAACAGAAAAGTAATATGCTTCAATATTCTAAGAAAACTCTTATGATAATATGAAGTCAGTTTGTATCTCTGAAGCTCATGTAACTTCTAAACTACTGTGAAGTCAGATTAGTCAAATGCCTTCTGTATACTTGATAAGGTCTCTAAACACTTAAGCACAAGGACTTGGGTTGGAGTGTTTTTTTTTGTTTGTTTTGTTTTTTTGTTTTTTTGTTTTTTTTGTTTTTTTGGTCATTAATAGCTGTTCCTATTCTGGTCAAGATAGCACTGGCTGTTTGTTTGTTTGTTCTTCCAGAGGACTGAGGTACAACTCCCAGTACCTATAGGGCAGCTCACAACTATATGTAACTACAGTTCCGGGGAATCCAACACAATCACACATGCATGCAGGTAAAACAATGCCCATAAAATTAAAACAATAAACTTAAAGAAAGTAATTTGAAATAACAATTTTCTCAATGTAAAAAAATATTAATAGCTCTTGTCACTGTGCTTTTCTCTGCCTTTAAGCATTAGCTTTGGAGTTCAAGACACTGTCATCTTCTCATGGAATCACAGCAGCTTATGAGCACTTGGGTTTCTCTGTTGTATCCTCACCACCTCTTGTCTCCATTGGAGTAGTCTTTTAAAATCATACAAATTGCACAGTTCTTTTTCTTAAACCTTTCACTGATATCCATTCATACTGAGACCTACACACTTATATCCATACTGCTCTGAATCTGTTTGATCTTGTTTAATATTGAAAACTAAGCATGGTCAAGTTAGTACTCAGATGGGAGAATAAAATATACATTTCTTTTTTCTAATTTTTAAAAATTTATTAATCATTCCATTAGTTTATGTCTCAAATGATATCCCACTTCCCAATTACCCCTCTTTCTTATGATGGTCTAAAAGCCTTAACTAAACTGGCCTTTGGCAAATTGAAACATGATATGCACTAAAACTTCCATGCATTACTGCATTTCTGTGTCCATGGTTCACCAGCTGTAATGACTTACCTATCCCTAGACCAGATGAGTTTGTTCTATATTTAGACTTTTGCCTATTTCTAAGTGGCTCCATGTTTCTTTACTGCCTTAAAGTTCAGTGCAAATATTTTCTAATGAGGACTCATCCTCAACTACTGGATCTATAGTAGCATCCCATATCAGTTTCTTACAATCTTGTGCATTCATAAGATATCACAGTGTGAATTTACCCTGTTAGGTAATTGTGTAACTATTGTGTTTCCTCCTACTTGACCATAAGCTTAAAGAAGACCAACAATTTGTCTATTCTTTTTAGAGTACATTCCCAGAGTTTTCAGGGATACTTCCCACATAGCATATTCTAGGCACCTAGTAAACACTTTTGGATGAATAATAAATAAATTTAAATGCAATAATTCATGGAAGTGTTAGGGCACATCCTGTTTAAATTTGCTGTTTATTTTCTTGCTTTTGGGGACTGCTCTATTCTATTCATTCTATTCTGTTCTGATCTTATATTCTCCTGAAATAAGGAACAATAGTTGATACTTCTTGAGTAAAAATTAAATGAGAGACACAAAATATTTTAAAGAAACTAAGGTAATTTACCAACCTTTTAGATACATGCTATTGTAACTCTAATTATTAAGATGTTGAAACTGAAGAAGAATAGGGTCAAGTAAAGAGCAAAGACAACAAGGAGACAAACTGGGGTTTAGACTGAGGCAGCTTGGTTCCTATTCTCAATCACATTACTAACATATTTAAAACCACTTTAACCTAACAAAAGTTTTCTAACAATTCGATAACACTACTACTCTTTCTTCTTTCCATGCATTTAGGAATGTGCATATTAATTCACATTATGTTGAGCATCAGTTACAAGTTATGTACTGACCTAGGTTCCAGTACTAAAGAATATAACAACTTGCTCTTTTTTCTGTTTTTTCTTTTCTTCTTTTTTTCTTTTTTTTTCTTTTTTGAGGGAAAGGATATAAAAGGTTAAAGAAATATGAACAACCTTAATTTTCCAATGCTCTCAGCAGAATATCAAACATTTGATAAGCTTGAGTAGAAATTTATATATTTTATAACCTATGGTTGTTGTTTTATGATAAATAATGGGCTCAGGCATTTACAAGGCTTCTTTAAGATACCTCATTTCTCCAAACACTGCCCCAGCTTTCAGAGTTACCAGAACTTGAACACCATCAGGACCTCCAAGAACTTGGACTTCTCCGTGCTTGATGATGTACATTTCTTTTCCAATTTCTCCCTAAATACCATACAGAAGAAAGAAAACTATAGTCATTTTTTAAAAAAGTGATTATAACTCACATAAAGAAATATAAGGTCTTCTAGAGGAGCAAATACAAATAAAAAAAGCAGGGAATATCATTGTAAAAGTAATTATTTTAAGACCCAATGTAGTTCTGAAATGTTGTTTAGATATATCACAAAAAGCAAAATGACTGGGGAGACAGTACTTTTTACCACATGAGCCCTGTAAACCATCATAAAACATGAGAAGATACAGAGGTCAGTCTACTATTTCAGGAGCGGGTATGGGTAGAGAAAGTAACTGGTCACATGGATGGCACAGTGTTCTGACTTTGGTTTGCACTGCTCTGGTGGAAAGAAGGGGATTTGTGTAACAACAGAGCCTAATATTAGCCATTAAAGTCAAACCTATCTTATGTCTCTGTCACTGAGGTATGATCTAGGAAATGGGAGACTTTGAAGTGCCTATACTATATTGTAACACCATGCCAGTGTAGTGCTTCTCATTAAGTTCTTGTTTGTATTTGATATGTCTCAAGGTCAGAGTAACAACTAATAATTTACCTCTTGGAATGATGCTATTTTGTATACCTGAGGCAGTATAGATACTCAAATGTGAATAGAATAAAATAAAGTGGGGAAGTTCACAAGAACATAGATAGTTAATTTAAATATTTAATGTAAATACAATGATTTTTTTATATGAACCTACTGCATCTGGGCTACAGCTGCTCACCTTTATCAGACCTGCTGGTCCAAAAGCACATAGATTAGATTCCCTTTCCACAGCCATCTTCCCTGCCAACTGAGTCTTCTGGGGCACACCCAGCTGCTCTGAGACACTTGCTCTCTCCCCTGGACCCCATTTTTCCCACTACCTCTCAGGCCACCATCATCAGACCTGCAAGTCAAGAACCATACAGCCCAAGGATATCTATCAGAGGTCTGCCACACTAGGATCATTGAGGTTAGGCCCCCATCCCAATACCTACTACAACAGAAACATCCTGAGACTAAAGCCATCCAGAATGGCTAAAGGCCCTCTAAAGGACACAATCAACAAAAACCAGGTCAATATGACAAATTCAAATTTAAACAATATCTATCCACCCTTGCAGAAAATACAAGAAGGAAAGCTCCAAACAAGAAGTAATGAATATCATACCAACAAAAACAAGGGAACCACGTGCACACACACACATACTACCACCACCACCACCATCTCCACCACCAAAATAACAGGAAGTAAATTTTCTGTATCCATTCCTCTGTTGAAGGGCATCTGAGTTCTTTATAGTTTCTGGCTATTATAAATAAGGCTGCTATGAACATAGTGGAGAGTGTGTCCAGCTGTCTCCTGTGAAGCTCTGCCAGAGCCTGAGAAAGAGGCGGATGCTTGCAGTCAACCATTGGACTGAGTACGGGGTCTCCAATGGAGGAGTTAGAGAAAGGATTAAAGGAGCTGAAGGGGTTTGTAACCCCATAGGAAGAACAACAATATCAATCAACCAGACCACCCAGAGCTCCCAGGAACTAAACCATCAACCAAAGAGTACACATGGAGAGACTCGTGGCTCCAGCTACATATATAACAGAGGATGGCCTTGTCGGGCATCAATGGGAGTAGAGGTCCTTGCTCCTATGAAGGCTTGATGCCACAGTGTAGGGGAATGGCAGGGTGGGGAGGCAGAAGTGGGTAGGTGGGTGGGGGAACCCCCTCACAGAAGCAGGGGGAAGGAGGATGGGATAGGGAGATTCAGGGGGGCAACCAGGAAAGGAGATAACATTTGAAATATAAGTAAGGAAAATATCTAATAAAGAATAACAGGCAGTAACAATCACTGGCCATTAGTATCTCTCAACATCAATGGAATAAGTTTCCTAATAAAAAGACACAGGATGCAAAAATAAGATCCATCATTCTGCTCCATACAAGAAACACACCTCAGAAATAAAAATAGACATTACCTCAGAGTAAAGGCGTGGAAAGAGTTTTCCAAGCAAAGGGACCAAAAAAAGGAAGCTGGAATAGTCATTTTAATATCTAATAAAATAGACTTAACTAAAATTAATCAAAAGAGATAGGGAAGGACACTTTATACTCATCAGAGGGAAAATCTACTAAGATGATATCTCAGTTCTGAACTATATGCCCCAAACACAATGACACCCACACTTGCGTAAGAAACATTGCTAAAGTTTGAATCATACATCAAACTCCACATATTAATAGTGGGAGACTTCAACAATCCACTCTCAGCAACTGACAGGTCATGCAAACAAACACTAAAGAGAGAAATAATGAAACTAACAGACATTTTGAATGAAATTGACCTAATAGACATCTATAGAATATTTCACCCAAACACAAAAGGATATACCTTTTTCTGAGCATCTCATGGATCCTTCTCCAAAACTGATCATATAGTCTGTTACAACCAAGTCTCAACAGATACAAGAAATTGAAATAATGCCTTATATCTTATCAGAACACCATGAATTAAAGCTGGATGTCAACAACAGAAACACCAGGAAGCCTGCACTCTCATGGAACCTGAACAACTTTCTACTCAATGATCTCTGGGTCAGGGAAGAAGTAAAGACTTTCTAGAATTTAATGAAAATGAAGGTACAACATACCAATTTTTTATTTTATTTTATTTTTTGACTTATTCACTTTATATCCAGCTCAATGTATCCCTATAGCCCCCAAGGAAATAGATGCAGTCATTAATAGTCTCCAAACAAACAAACAAACAAAAAACCCAGGCCCAGATGTTTTTAGTGCATAATTCTACCAGATCTTCACAGAAGAGCTAATACTAATACTCTTCAAACTAATGCACAAAATAGAAATAGAAAGAACACTGCCAAACATATTCTATGAAGCCACAGTCACACTGATATCTAAATCACACAAATACTCATCAAAGAAAGAGAATTTCAGACCAAGTTGTCTTACGAACATTGATGCTAAAATACTCCCAAACTGAATCCAAAAATAGCATCAAAAACATCATCCACAATGATCAAGTAGGTTTCATCCCAGAGCTGCAGGGATGATTCAATATATAAAAATACATCAATGTTGGTGGTTTAGTCCCTGGGAGCTCTGAGGGTACTAGTTAGTTCATATTGTTGTTCATCCTAAGGGGCTGCAAAACCCTTCAGCTTCTTGGGTCCTTTCTCTAGCACCTTCATTGAGGACCCTGTGCTCAGTCCAATGGATGGCTGTGAGCCTCTACTTTTGTATTAGTCAGGCACTGGCAGAGCCTCTCAGGAGACAGCTATATAAGGCTCCTGTCGCAAGCACTTGTTGGCATCCACAATAGTGTCTGGGTTTGGTGATTGTATATGGGATGGATCCCCAGGTGGGACAGTCTCTGTATTGTCATTCCTTTAGTCTCTGCTTCAGACTTTGTCTCTGTAAAAAACTATACATGGTATGTACTCATATATATATATTAGCCATACAATATAGGATATCTATACTCCACTCCATAGACCCAAAGAAGCTGAACAAGAAGGTCCAAGTGAGGATGCTTGAATCTCACTTAGAATGAGGAGTAAAATAGAGGTAGGATACAGATGGAGAGAGAACTGTGTGGGAGAGGAGAAAGGAGATGGGGAGAGGAATAAGGGGTGGTTTAGATTCAGAGGTATGGAGAGACAGGGGAGATATTCAGATGCCTATGAGAATGAATGGAAATCTGCAGCTGGCAGGGGTTGAAGGAGCAGGGAGCATCTCAAGGACATGGTAGATATCTGGGATAGGAGGGTCTTCCAAGAATCAATAGGGGAGACCTTAGCTGAGACTCATTGCTATGGAAATATGGAACTTGAAGAGGTCACCTCCTGTAGCTAGGCAGCATCCCCAGTGGAGAGACAAGGACAAAAACCCACCAACAAAATTTTTGACCCCAAATTTATCCTATCTATAAGAAATTCAGCGATGGTGATGGGCCAGAGACTAAGTAAATGGCCAACTAATAACTGGCCCAAGGAGAAATCCATCTCATGGAAAACCACCAATCCCTGACACTAGTACTGATCCTCTGTTATGCTTGCAGACAGGAGGAGTGCAGCATGGCTGTCATCTGATAGGCTCTCCCCAGCAGCATTTGCAGAAACCCACATCCCCAGCATTGGATGGAGCTTGGGGACTCTTACAGAAGATTGGGGAAAGGATTGTGGGCCCTGAAGGGGATAGGAACTCCATAGGAAAACCAACAGAGTCAACTAAATTGGATCCTTGGGTTTTTGAACCATCAAAGAAGAGCATACACAGCTTGGTCCACCCCCAACTCCTCTTCCTCTTCCCCTCACAAATGTAGCAGATGTACAGCTTGATCTTTATGTGGATCCTGAATAACTGGAGTAGGGGCTATCCCTAAAGCTGTTGCCTGTCTGCAGAATATGTTCTCCTAATGCAGCTCTCTTGTCTGACCTCGTGGAAGAAGGACTTAACCCTGCAGATACTTGATGCACCAGGGTGACTGGATACTCAGGGGAAACCGCCACTATTTCAGAGAAGTGGGGAAGGTGTGGGGGAAAGGAACTGTTGGAGGGGGGACTTGCAAGGGGACAGCAATTGCGATGTAAATTGAATAAAAAAGAAAACATATTCACATGTTAGTGGTATTTGTAGATGGAACCTATAGAAGATCATAGGGACTCCTGCCTTCACGAATGGGTTGGTTTATCACCAGAGAGTTATTTCATAAAAATCAGATTTCTCTGATAAGTTTGATTTACTTTTTCATGTGGTGCTGCACTATGCCATATTGTGGCTCATTGCAAAAACCCTTACCAGGTGTTGATAACACTATCTTGGACATTTTAGACCATAAAACTATGAAGTAAATAAACCCTCATCTTTCATAAATTACCTAGTCTGTTGATATATCCATAACAACAAAATGAGCTAAACTGTGAAAATATAACAGCACAGAAAATTAATTCTTGTTTTATGAGTAGACAATTATCAAATATTCCCATTACTTGTACTTTAAATGGGTTAGAATACACTAAAATCAATTAAAAATTCAAATGCATTGATTATTGTTTATATTCTCTCATGATTGAGACGTCTACTTTGTTTCAGTGCTGAGTACAAAGCATGATGTATAAAAGGCATTCACTTATGAATAATGGAAATATAATTTAACTGTCTTGGAGATGTTTTAAAGTCCTTTGATACCTAGGGTTATTTTCTTGACCTTCAAATGCTTTACAATTATCTACCAGATTAGAGTACACAATTATAAACTTTTACCTCTTAATTCATACCTGAAAAACTAAAAAAATATATACTGAAAATTTATATGAAATGTAGGTTGAAGCAGAAATTGTAATATATATGGATTTTTATTATAGTCACTTATATAACATCAATGCTAATAATATTTAGCTGTTATATAGTACTTTGAAAAATTCATCAAAATAGGGAGTTGGAGAGATGGGTCAGCAGTTAATTCTTAGCTCCCACACCAGGTAGCTCTGAACTGTGTGTAACTCTAGTTTTACAGGATCTAATGCCCTCTTTTAGTTTCTTGGAGCAGCTGAATGCATACAGCATATATTCATGTAGAGATACTGTCTTAGTCAGGGTTTCTATTCCTGCACAAACATCATGACCAAGAAGCAAGTTGGGGA
>NW_022196896.1:17794839-17798388 GCF_008632895.1 Mastomys coucha
TGTGGGCTCCACTAAAATACATTCTTCCTTCAAGAGGGAAAAATATCAGGGCACAGTCACAATCAAAGCAAAACCAACTAGGATCCAACTCACGATGTTCTGGGCTCCTCCAAGGGCTTTGGTCACTTCTCCAGCTCTTCCCTTTGTAGCACACACCTTGTCTTCTAGGGTCCAGATGCCTGTACTCAACTGCTGCTGCTGTTCCTGGTGGTCATTCATGGTACTGGCATTCCCAAAACACTGCTGTAACTAGGCTTTACCAATAGCCTCTCATAGACTGTCTTCACGGTGCCAAGCCTCAACTCCTTTGCATGACACCTTCAGTCTTGGGCCATCAATTGCAAACTGAGGCTGCACCTTCACCAATGGCCTTCCATGGCCTCTCACTGTGCCAAGCCTCAGCTTCTCTTCATGACCCTTTCGTGCTGTCAAAACCAGTACCACCTGGGTGACTCTTACACATTACCAAGTCCTGCTGCAGCACAATGTACAACCTTGGCTATCTCTGGAACACAGCCTCTTTGTGCTCTCAGAAAACACTTCCTAGAAGATGTCACTTCAATGATGCTGGTCTCTTCTTAATCACCACTAATTTCTTAGCTCCAGCTAATCAGCATCAATAGTCCCAGCAATGCAAAGTTTTCACTTTAGTAGTTCTGGTATCTTGTTAATCACAGCTGATACTTCAACCCCAGCTAACCAAAACCACAGAATCTTCACAAATCAAAACAACATGGCCCTGATAAGAGTCTTTAATCTTACCTCTGAAATTTCACAAGCCAGGTCTCCATCTACTGCACTGTTCTCAACCTGATCTTCCAAGCTCCCACAGAACATCCCACAGAGTTCTTAACAACCAGTGGTTCTTCTAGCTCAGAGTTCCAAAGTCCTTCCACAGTCCTCTCCAAAACATGGTCCGGTTGTCACAGGAATACCCCACTATGCTGGTACCAATTTGTCTTAGTCAGGGTTTCTATTCCTGCACAAACATCATGACCAAGGAGCAAGTTGGGGAGGAAAGGGTTTATTCAGCTTACTTCCACAATCAGGACTGGAACTCAAGCAGGTCAGGAAGCAGGTGCTGATGCAGAGGCCATGGAGAGATGTTCCTTGCTGGCTTGCTTCTCCTGGCTTGCTCAGCCTACTCTCTTATAGAACCCAAGACCTCCATCCCAAGGATGGCACCACCCACAAGGGGCCCTACCCCCTTGATCACTAATTGAGAAAATGCCCCACAGCTGGACCTCATGGAGGCACTTCCCCAATTGAAGCTCCCTTTATGTGCCAGCCTATGTCAAGTTGACACACAAAACCAGCCAGTACAGATAAACCCATATAAACAAAAATAGATCTTAAAAAATCTTCAAGGCAGTGGATATTTGCATAGCTCCTTGTTTTAAATCACATATGTGTTCTATCAGAGTGTACTACATTTTATCTGGAAAGTATTCTGTACATAGTACTTTCTTTAGTTTTTGCAATATACCAGTGAGAGGTCTCTTTAAGAAAATTGTAAATAAAGGCTAAGTAAGCTAAGTGTCTCAAGCAAAAATACAAGGCTGGCAAGTGACAGCATTAAAATCCCAGTACCAATGTCACCTGACATACATACAGATACTCTATATCTAACAATATTACCTGAAGTATATACAGATACACTAGATCTAACAATAAATATGCTATCAAGACTGATATCTTCATAATGAATGAGATATGTCAACAATTCAAAAATAATGTAAGTCATTTGAAAATTAGTGTTTTTTAATTCTCAGAAGTGATCATTAGGTTAGGGTCATATTATTATTATTATTACTTTTTAAAGCATGAACTAATTTCAAGGAACTGGAATGATGTTTCAAAGGTAGTTATTACAACTGACTGGAAGTAGCACTGCATGATGGGTACTAATTATTTCTTAATGATCATTTTGATAATTTCCCAAGGAGATCAGGCATAATCAACGAACCCAAACTTTCACTATGTCTTGCATATTTCTGGGTTAATTTAAGCCTTTTCTGCAAGCTTAATTAGCTTTCAGATGAAGTAGACATCACTCTAAGAGAATAGTGGCTGACAGCATGAGCAAAACAAGACTGAACCTAACTTAGGACTGTTCAGTGTGCTAATTTGGAGAAAGTGTTGAAAGGCAAGCACTTCAGGTAGAACAAAGTAACTCTAAGTGAGTATATATGTCAAAAGTATTAGGATTTTTGTGCTATCTATTCCCAAGTCTAGTGAGAGGCATCACAGTACTCAAGGGTACATCATCAGAGAAGAGAGATGGTACAGTGTGGCTCCTGGACCATTAGCATCATGAAGAGCTCCTTGGTAGACAAAACTCCCAAATTCTACTGCAGAAACATCACTTGAAAATATTTGGAAATTAAGTCCCCCCAAGTTCAAGCCTTGAAAGGCCTTGTGGGTCCTTTCTGTACAGCAACACAGCATCTCAAGAAAACTCCCAATCGGTCTGGAAGCTTAACAAGCTTTCCCCGAGCAGTTTAGAATGTCAGACCTCTGCATTGCTTCTGTTATTTTGGTAACGTCTAATTGAACGTGACATGTTTTTCTTCCCTCTTCTCTGCAAATCTTTGTAGAAATAGTGATTGCATATTAAATTGAATTCAGCTACTTAAAGTTTGGTCAGGCAATAGCTTTTCTTTTCTGTCAATATCTAGCATCATGAAATTCTAAACCTAAAAGCCGAAGCAGATCCAAACACCAGTAACTTGCATTGTTCCTCTTATTCTTCCATCTATCTATGTCTTTCCTATCCTTATCTTTATTATTTATTATTGGATTGATTTGATATGATGATAAAGTCAGAATTATCTAAATAACCAGCCCCTTCAGTGACTCGAACAACTTGAGTCTATCTTTGTGCATTAAACCTATGGCATCCTGGCACATCACTGCCCAAAGGAATTCTTGAATTTTACTGTTTCTTTCTTTTGTCTCAGTTTTATGAACATGGTTTGATTTCACTTATCAACAGCCTATATTTTTGCCAGGATGAGTTTATGTGGGATGTGTCTGTTTGGTTTCCAGAATGCCAGAATCCTCTTTTATCTTTGACAGCTCCTTCTCAGTTGTCTCTTTTCATAACAACCTTCATTGACCTCCTCCACATTGTTGGTGCCTTCAGAGTTACAGCCTCAGAATTCCTTCTCATACCGTGTCTTGAACTCTTAAAGCCAGCTTTCATTCTATTCCAGTTACAAGTCCTTCACTTTCCATTTCCCTTTCTTTCATCTGATTGGTTCCACCTATAAGCTTGTGGTCTCCATCTGATGTATCTGAAGTATAATTTTCTTTTTCCACTGTTTTACTCACTCTTTTGCTCCATTCCTTGAATATGACAGGCTCCCTCTGGCCTCTGAGATCACTGCTGCAACATCTCATCAAAACTATTAGCCTGAGCTAGGCAGTGGTGGCGCACGCCTTTAATCCCAGCACTTGGGAGGCACAGGCAGTGGATTTCTGAGTTCGAGGCCAGCCTGGTCCACAGAGTGAGTTCCAGAACAGCCAGGGCTACACAGAGAAACCCTG
>NW_022196896.1:17798398-17806616 GCF_008632895.1 Mastomys coucha
AAAAAAAAAAAAAAAAAAAAAAAAACAACCTATTAGCCTGATTTCCTTTTTCTTTTTTTCTTTACTAAAGAACTATTTATCTTTAGATTTGACAAAGGTCACACCTGACAAACTGACAACTTCTCTCTCCCAACTTCTAACAACTTCTGCCTCTACTTACATAATTTGTACATTTTCCAGTTATATATTTGTTTAAATTCTCTTTCATCAGGTCTACCCTTCTCATGGCTGTATTTTAGAATCAGATGGGTTTTCTCTAAATGCTAATATATAGACTTCATCAGAACTAGGTGTGGAGCCCAGACTCCTGTGTTCATACGATGCTGATATAGTGTGAGGTGTTGCATTAACACTAGACTATAAAACCCCAGGACAGGGCACTTGTCTTTGTCTAGTATCTGTCTTAGAGTATTCAAAACCACATTTTGCTTATGAAATAAATAACACTGTTTTAACATGTCTTATTGTAGTTCTTGATATTCTTGCTGAAGACACAATTCCTTCCTATCTGCTGTTAGTTCTTTTCCATACTCATGCAACACTTGAGTTCACTTCTGTTTATTTCCCAAGACTTACTACAGCTTTCTGCAGAAGTCTTCCAGGTCCTGCCCTTGCTTTATGTCCTATAACATGGTGCTTATTCACACTGTTTTGGGATGAGGCATGTGTTTCTTATCTGCACTCATTTGTGAACTCCTCAAGGTCTCAGGTCATCTCCATATTTTTGTATTGTACATTTTCATTTATTTTAAAATTTTATTCATTTTTTAGAAATCCATACCAATATATATTATATGTTGAACATATCCCACCACACCCTCCTACCTTTCTTTTTTAACTGCATTTGTTAGTCTCCTTTGTTCTCCTAGACATTTTTACTTCTACTTTGATATCATATAAACACATAGTTTAATGTTCTATTTTTTAATTTTTTATTATTAGCTTTATCATTGAGTTAGTTTCTCTAAATATAAAATTCAGGATCTCATTCTCTTTCTTTTTTTTGGACAAGAACTTGCTCTGTAAATTAGGAGACCTAGAACTCCCTATGTAGTTCCTGATAACCTTGACTTGTGATCCTGCTGAGAGCTGTGATTATAGATATATTCTTTTTTTCATAAAAAATTATTTATTTTTCTTTGATTAAACCTTTATTGCATTATGATGAGAAAAGATACAGGATTTCAGTTTTCCTGGACTTGTTAACATTTAAAAACATATTTTAAGTAAATAGAATTACAGCACATTCTTGTTTCTCTTTTGTACCCCAACTCCTCCCAGAGACCCCCCTTCAATACCTGCAATTCCTTTTGTTTTTTAATTTTGTCATATTCTTTAAAATTTATAAAATATTGTAACAATAAAAATGAGTATTATAAAAGTTTTTGATATAAAACAATCAATTGAACAGTCCTAAGTAGATGCTTGTCTGCAGCAATACTGAAAATACATGTGTTTTTCTCAATATAAATTTTAAATAACTCCAAACATATTAGCTATATATTTTAAAATAATATATCACTACTAGTTTTTTTTAAATGAACATAAATAGATAAAGTTTTTTTGTTTGTTTGTTTTGTTTTGTTTTTAGTAGAGCTTAAAATCTTGGCTCTTACTGTAGAACAAGCCCAAAATAAGAACAATATTTAGAATTGGAGTTCATTGTAATAAGGCTGTACTTCAATGTCCCTCACATTGCCAAAGGATTTTACCTCCCTAGTAGCTAAGCTAAGAGTTGACAGTTCTGCTGCACCAAGGAGTGAACTGTAGGCTTGATTTTTGGATACAGATTTCCCACTATGGTCAAAGCTGTCTGATTTAGTGATTGTCTTCATTCTCAGCCCACAGAGAACAGGTTACACTCATTTAAGAAATGGTGTGTGTATTAAGATGGTCTGTCCGTGAAGTCATTCACCAACTGTTTCAATTAATAATGGTTCTGCTTGGAGGGTAGCACAGACATTGGGTGAGGGTAAGAATCTGGTCCATTGGCTGTGATGATTTTGAAAAGCATTCATCTCAGAGAAAGAGTAACTTATAAAGTCCTTTTCTTCAAACGTGATACAATAGTTGCAAACATCAAGCAAAGCATTCAGTCTCTCTCTTTGTTGTTCACTTACAAGCTACCTCCCAAGTTAATTGTTTGGGTTTCTTTTGGCTGTATAAATAATTTTGAAATACATAAGATGTTCTGAAAACCATAGTATAGTGTAAAACATCAAAGAAACAATCCTACTAATAGGCTAAGATAGGAAAAGCATGATTTCAAGACCATTATGTGGTACATAGCAAGACACTGTCAGGTACAAACAAGCAGAAAGTATATATGGATTGTACAATATTGGACCTATTTCTCCAATCACCAAATTAGAGAGACCATTGGATGAGAACCAACAAATTTCCAGTTCCTCATACTTCTGAATTTGAATCCATTAGGATAATGTTAATTTTCGTATTAAGAGATATTAAGAAAAAGTAATTGTTACTTCCTGTTATTTTTGTTGTTAAAGGTGGAATTAGATTTGTGTGGATTTGTTGAAAGGTTACTTTCTTGCTTCTTCTAGGGTGTATTTACTCCTTATGTTGGTGCTTTCCATCTATTACCCTTTGCAGGGCTGGATTTGTGGAAAGATATTGTATAAATTTGGTTTTGTCATGGAATATCTTGTTTTCTCCACCTATGGTAATTGAGAGTTTTGCTGGCTATAGTAGCCTGGGCTGGCATTTGTGTTCTCTTAGGGTCTGTATGACATCTGCCCAGGATCTTCTAGCTCTCATATTCTCTCGTGAGAAGTCTGGTGTAATTCTGATAGGCCTGCCTTTATATGTTACTTGGTCTTTTCCCCTTACTGCTTTTACAGTTCTTTCTTTGTTTAGTGCATTTAGTGTTTTGATGATCATGTGACAGGAAGAATTTCTTTTCTGGTCCAGTCTCTATGGAGTTCTGTAGGCTTCTTATCTGTTCATGAGCATCTCTTTCTTTAGGTTGGGGAAATTTTCTTCTATAATTTTGTTGAAGATATTTACTGGCCCATTACTTTGGGAGTCTTCACTCTCTTCTAAACCTATTTTCCTTAGGTTTGGTCTTTTCATTGCGTCCTGGATTTCCTGGATGTTTTGGATTAGGAACTTTTTGCTTTTTGTGTTTTTTTTTTTGACTGTTGTGTCAATGTTTACTATGATATCTTTTTCCCCTGAGATTCTCTCTTTTATCTCTTATATTCTATTGGTAATGCTCCCACCTATGACTCCTGATCTCTTTCATAGGTTTTCTAACTCCAGGGTTGTCTCCCTTTGTGATTTATTTATTGTTTCTATTTCCATTTTAGATCCTGGATGGTTTTGTTCATTTCCTACACCTGTTTGATTGTCTTTTCCTGTCATTCTTTAAGGGATTTTTGTGTTTCCTCTTTAAGGGCTTCTAACTGTTTACCTGTGTCTTCCTGTATTTCTGTAAGGGAGTTATTTATGTCCTTCTTAATGTCCTCTATCATTACCATGAGAAGTGATTTTGTATCTGAATCTTGCTTTTCCAGTGTGATGGTGTCCAGATCTTGCTATGGTGGGAGTATTGGATTCTGATGATGCCAAGTAACCTTGGTTTCTGTTGCTTATGTTCTTATGCTTGCCTCCTGCTATCTGGTTATCTCTAGTGCTACCTGCCCTTGCTAAATCTGACTAGGGCCTGTCCTTCCTGTGATCCTGGTTGTGTCAGAACCCCTCAGAATCAAGCTGTCTCTGTGATCCTGTGATTTTGGGATCCTGTGATCCTGGGACCATTAGAGCACTTGGGTGTAGAGCTTACTCTGGGTATTATGGGACTTGTTGCAGAGTTTGAGCTCAAGGTCTGCCCAGACAGACTGGAAGCAACTTGTGCCACCGGACTGGCCAAGTTCCTGTGTGCCTGGGTCCTGCTGTTCCCAGTTATTCCTGGTGTTGGGACATATGTAGTGTCCTCCTCACCTCTGATCCTATAATCCTGGGTGTTTTAGAGTGCCTGAGAATAGAGCTTCCTCTGGGTGTTGTGGGACTGGCTGCAGAATTTGTGTCCAAGGTATACTTAGGGCACTGGCCCAGACCTATATATATATATTCTTTTTTTTTTTTAAGATTTATTTTATTTATTTTATGTGTATGAGTACATGAGTACACTGTAACTGTGCAGATGGCTGTGAGCTATCATGTGGCTGCTGGGAATTGAACTCAGGACCTATGCCAGCCCCACTCACTCCAGCATAATTCACTGTAGCTGTCTTCAGACACTCAGAAGAGAGCATCCAGTCTCATTACAGGTGGTTGTGAGCCACCATGTGGTTGCTCGGATCCGAACTCAGGACCTTTGGAAGAATAGTCAGTGCCCTTACCTGCTGAGCCATTTTTCTGGCCCCTAGATTTATTCTTAATTATGTTTAAGATAATGATCAGAGCCAGGCTTGGTGACAAACACCTCTAATCCCAATACTTGAGAGGCACAGATAGGCAGATATCTATGAGTTGCAGGGCAACCTGGTTTACATAGTGGGTTCCAGGGAAGTCAGGACTACATGATGAGACAGACTCGTTTATCTGTATAAAAATACAGGTACAATATTTGGAAATAGTTAATATTTTTTCATGATGAATTTCATGTTTGTCATTTATATGTTTTCTATTTAAGAAATAATGAACATGTAGTACTTTTGTAGTCATCAAATTCACAATAAATGCTTAAAAATTATCATTGATTACACTGTGAGCAAAATAGAACAGAGATAGCTTGCTGATATCACAAAAGTCAAAAGCACATGTCACATCTACATTCTACATTTTATCTTTCATTTAATGTATTTAAACTTGATGGTGCATTGTGATTGGTAATTTAAATTTATACAAAGAGCTTTTGAACTATCTACATGTCTATTCTATGATCTATGCAATTGAACCTACATTATCTTGTTCCATTTGAACTCCAAGCATTCATTGTCATTTTGTAGAATTTTGTATGTCATAGTGTTTTATAATATGGAAGTCACTCTGGACAGATTTTATTTAAAATACATTATTGACCTATGTCCAAATTCTTCCAATGCACTATTAACTATGCACCTGAAAATAGCATGCACTCACCTTTTTGCAGACAAAGTCACCAGGTAAATAAATAGTGGATTTCAATCTTAGCAGCAGGTCATAGATCATCTGCGTGTCACAGCCCTTGATAAGGAGAACAATAATTTTACAGACACAGCAAAGCAATAAAGATAGTTAATAGACACCTGTCTTCATCTCCAATTGCTAACTTACAACAGTTGTGGACTTGCCTTGACCTACACTGTTTAGAAAAATGAGAGCAATATTAAGAGCTGCAAACTCGATAAAGAAATATGTGTGGAGTGAGTTGTCTCTACTACCTATTATTATTCAATTGTGCTCTCATTCTTCTAAACTATATAATTATTATAAAAAAGTACTCATAAATGAAACTTTACATGGTGCTTAATTATAGGTATTAATGATTATGTTTAGGCATGTTTGGATTAACACAATTTACAGTATTTGATAAGCAGCTTTCTTTTGTCAAACATCATGAATAAAATTTTGATATTACTTAACTCTTTAAACTTATGTGTGTTGTTCTTCTCCAACATAATTATTTTCTTCATAGAGGCAGGAAAATACACATAAAAACAGTATCTGCAGTATTTAAAGTATTGTGTGGGAGAGTTTCCTTTAGTCACCTTTCGGTGACCACTTGCCTATTGGGTGATTATTTGTCTTACTCAAGCTTATACCCTCTATGATCTGTGACCTTTTTTTCTTTCATTGAAGATAGATTGTATCCTTATACAATATATCCTGATCATACTTTCACCTACCTCCATTTCTTCCACTTCTTCCCCACCTCCCATCTACTTTGGATCCACTCCCTTTCTATCTCTCACTGGAGAATAACAGACTTCTAAGAGATAACAACCAAACATTACAAAATAAAATATAATATGACAAAGGAAAGACTATCATATTGAAGTTGAACACAGCAACCTAACAGAAGAGTCCTAAGAGCAGCCACAAGAGTCAGAGAAGGGTCCTAAGAGCTGCTACAAGAGTCAGAGACCCAGTTGTTCTCTAAGTTGGTAATCCAATGAAAATACTAAGCTAATAGCTATCTATCTATGCATCTATCTATGTATCTATGTATGTATCTATGTATCTATCTTTATCTATCTATCTATCTATCTATCTATCTATCTATCTATCTATCTATCTATCTATCCATCCATCCATCCATCCATCTATCATCTATCTGCAGAGTATCTGTTGCAGACCCTGTAGGCCCTATGTTTGGTGCTTCAGTCTTTGTGATCTCATAAGTGCCTTGCTTAATTGATTCAGAGGGTCCTGTTCTCCTGGTGTCCTCTATCTTTTCTAGCTCTTACATATTTTCTACCAATTTCACAGGATTCTCTGAGCTCAGAGGGGAGGGCTTTGATCCAGGTCTCCACTTTAGACTGTATATTCTCTGTCTATGGGTCTCTGCATCTGATCCCCTCTGCTGCTAGAGGAAGTTCTCTGATGATGACTGAGTATAGCAGAATATCATTAGAAATCATTTTATTGATTTTTTTCTTTACTTGACCAGTTCTGTTTGGTTTTACCATAGGTCTTTGGTTCTTGGTTACCCAAGCAGTGCTGGATATGGGTCCCTTCTTACAGAATGGGACTTAAGTCAAATCAGACATTGATTGGCTATTCCCACAAGTTCCAAGCTATTGTTGCCCTAGCATATTTTGCAGGCAGGATAAATTGTAGGTCAAAGTTTTTGTGGTTGTGTTTGTGTCTAGGTTTCTCTTACAGTAGCCTGCACAGTACCTTCCTGTACCAAAGAGGCTAGAACTTAGGAGTGAAGGCTACATGTAGGCACCTGCTTGATGTCTCTGTGTTCAATGAATTCTGTGGAGGTTGTCCTTGGTAATGGAGCCTCACTGTCAGTTTTTCGAGAGCATCCCTTTATTTTAACAGCATCCTGGGTTGTTTGGGGCTTTCCTTGGTACCCTCTTTGTCAACAACTCAATTGAATGTAACCCAGTACCTCCACTGAAGCTTTGCTTTATTCCAAGAGATGGCCAGTTGAGATACTGTATTCATTAGAATCATTTTCATAGATTCCAGGAAGTTTCCAGAGCACTAGGTTTTCATACCACTCCTGAAATGCTTCCCAATTTCAGTCAAATTTCTCTGTACTCTATCCTTCCATCCAATCTCCCTTCTTGCCCACACTGGTCTTTCCCAATCTCATCTACAGCCATCACCAGAACACTTGTAAGATCTATTCAATTTCCTCTTCCCAGGGATATCCATAAGCCCTCCCTCCTCTTTACCTAACTTCTCTGTATTTACAGATTGTAGCTTTATCATCATTTAATTAGCAGCTAATATCCACTAACAAGTGAACATGTACCACATTTGTCTTTCAGTGTCTAGGTTACCTTACTCAGGATGATTTTTTTTTCTAGCTCTACCCATTTGCTTGCAAATTTCATAAAGTTATTTTTTTAAACAACTGAATAATACTACATTGTGTAAATATACATTTTCTTTATCATTAATCTGTTGAGGGACATAAATGTCATTTTTAGTTCTGGGTATTATAAATAATGCCACAATTATCATGTGAGCAAGTATCTTAGTGGTATATGGAACATCCTTTGGGTATATGCTCAAGAGTGCTAAACCTGGGTCTTGAAGGAAATCAAATCCCAATTTTTTGAGGGAATTCTATGTTGACTTCCATAGTAGTTGTATAAGTTTGCACTCCCACCAGCAATGAAGGAGTGTTCACCTTGCTCCACATCCTCATCAGCATGAGCTGTCACTTGTGTTATTATCTTTACCATTCTGACAGCTGTAAATTAGAATTTCAAAATAGTTTTGATTTGCATTTCCCTGATGGATTTTGAGCATTTTTAAAAAAAGGTTTCTAAGCTATTTGAGATTTCTGTGTTGAGAATTCTGTTTAGATCTCTAAACTCCATTCTAAATTCTATTATTTTTGAGGTTTTTGATATCTAATTTCTTGAGTTCTTTATATACTTTGGAGATGAACCCTCTGTTATATGAGGATTTGGTGAAAATATTTTCCCATTTTGTAGGCTACCATTTTTTCTGATTGATGGTATCCTTTGCCTTACAGATGCTTTTCAGTTTCATGAGGCCCATTCTTTTTTTTTTTTTTTGTAGATAT
>NW_022196896.1:17807365-17817985 GCF_008632895.1 Mastomys coucha
AGTAATGTTCCTCTTTCTCCACAACCTCTCTAGCATCTGCTGTCACCTGAGTTTTTTATCCTAGCCATCATGAGGCCCATTCTTAATCTTAGTGCCTGAGCAGTCAGTTTCCTGTTCAAAAAGTCATCTCCTGTGCTATGTATCTTCCTCCCTTTCTCTTCTGTCAGGTTCAGTGTCTCTGGTTTTATGTTGAGGTCTTTGATCCATCTGGACTTAAATTTTGTGCAGGGTGAAAGATATGGTTCTGTTTGCATTCTTTCACATGCCCATCATTATTGGATGAGCACCATTTGTTGAAGATGCTGTCTTTGTTCCAATGTATATTTCTAGCTTCCATATTAAAAAAAAAAATCAGATGTCCATGTGGGTGTAGATTATTGCAGGGACTTTATCTTATTCCATTAATCACTTGTCTGTTTTTATGCTAATACATGTGGTTTTCATTATTATACCTCTGTAGTACAACTTAAAATAAAGGATGTTGATACTTTCAGCAGTTTTTTTATTAATGTTCAGAATTGTTTCAGCTACTCTGTTTTTTTTTCCATATGAAATTTAGAATTATTCTTTCAATGTCTGTAAAGAACTGTGTTCTGATTTTTATGGGGACTGCCCTGAATCTGTAGATTGCATTTGATAAGATGGCCATTGTTAGAATGCTAGTCTTAGTGATCCATGAGCATGGGAGATCATTCCATTTTCTGACATCTTCTTCAATTGCTTCCTTCAGTGATTTGGGAGTATTGTCATACAGGTCTTCCACTTACTTGGTTAGTTTTATTCCAAGATATTTTATATTTTATATTGTTTGAGGCTGTTGTGAAAGGTGGGTATTGTTTCCCTGATTTCTTTCTCAGTCTGTTTGCCTTTTGTACATAGATGTGCTACTGATGACTCTTATTTTATTTATATTTATTTTTGTTAATCTTGTATCCAGTCACTTTGCTAAAAGGGTTTATTAGCTGTAGGGATTCCTTGGTGGAATATTTTCTTGGGGGAGGGGTCACTTATGTATACTATCATAGCTTTTGCAAATAATGACACTCTGGCTTCTACCTTTTTAATTTGTGTCTCCTTGGTTTCCTTGAGTTGATTTATTGCTTATGCAATAATTTTAAGTACTATATTGAATAGATATAGATAGAGTGGTTTCCTGACCATGGCATTCCCCTACACTGGGGCATAGAACCTTCACAGGACCAAAGTCCTCTCCTCCCACTGATGACCGACTAGGCCACTCTCTGCTACATATGCAGCTGGAGCCATGAGTTCCATCGTGTGTACTCTTTGATTGATGGTTTAGTCCCTGGGAGCTCTGAGGGTACTAGTTAGTTCATATTGTTGTTCCTCCTAAGAGGCTGCAAACCCCTTCAGCTTGTTGAGTCCTTTTTGTAGCACTTTCACTGGGGCCCATGTGCTCAGTCCAATGGATGGCTGTGAGCCTCTACTTCTGTATTAGTTGGACACTGGCAGAGCCCCTCAGGAGACAGCTATACCAGGCTCCTGTCAGCCAGCACTTGCTGGCATCCACAAAAGTGTCTGGGTTTGGTGATTGTGTATGGGAAGGATCCCTAGGTGAGTCAGTCTCTGAATCTCTGAATTGTCCTTGCTTCAATCTCTGCTTCATACCTGTCTCTGCAACTCCTTCCATGGGTATTTTGTTCCCCCTTCTAAGAAGGATCAAAGTATCCACACTTTGTTCTTGATTCTTCTTGAGTTTCTTGCCGTTTGTGTATTGTATCTTGGGTATTCTGAGTAGAAGAATGCAAATCGATCCATTCCTATCTCCTTATACATAGCTCAAGTCCAAGTGGATCAAGGAGCTCCACATAAAACCAGATACACTGAAACTAATAGAAAAGAAAGTGGGGAAGAGCCTCGAGCACATGGACAAAGGGGAAAATTTCCTGAACAGAACACCAATAGCTTATGCTCTAAGATCAAGAATTGACAAATGGGACCTCATAAAGTTGCAAAGCTTCCGTAAGGCAAAGGACACTGTCAATAGGACAAAACAGCAATCAACAGATTGGTAAAAGATCTTTACCAATCCTATATCTGATAGAGGGCTAATATCCCTTATATATAAAGAACTCAAGAAGTTAGACTCCAAAGAACCAAATAACCCTATTAAAAATGAGGTACAGAGCTAAACTATGAATTTTCAACTGAGGAATACTGAATGGCTGAGAAGCAACTAAAGAAATGTTAGGCATCCTTAGTCATCAGGGAAATGCAAATCAAAACAACCCTGAGATTCCAACTCACACCAGTCAGAATGGCTAAGGTCAAAAACTCAGGTGACAGCAGATGCTGGTGAGGTTGTGGAGAAAGAGGAACACTCCTCCATTGCTGGTGGGATTCCAAACTGGTACATCCACTCTGGAAATCAGTTTGGCAGTTCCTCAGGAAACTGGACATAGTATACCTTAGGACCCAGCTATACCACTCCTGGGCATATACCCAGAAGATGCTCCAGCATGTTATAAGGACACATGCTCCACTATGTTCATAGCAGCCTTATTTATAATAGCCAGAAACTGAAAAGAATCCAGATGTCCCTCAACAGAGGAATGGATACAGAAATTGTGGTACTTCTACACAATGGAGTACTACTCAGCTATTAAAAACAATGAATTTTTGAAATTCTTAGACAAATGGATGGATCTGGAGGATGTCATCCTGAGTGAGGTAACCGAATCACAAAAGAACACACATGGTATGCACTAGCTTAGAAGCTCCGGTCCTGTTTTCTAATCCATTCTGTTATTCTGTGACATTTTATTGGAGAACTGAGACCATTGATATTGAGAAATATCAATGACCAATGATTGTTGTTTCCTGTTATTTTGTTGTTGTTCGTGGTGGTGGTGATGGTGATGGTATTGGTGTGTATGTGTGTGTGTGTTTCCCTTCCTTTGGTTTTTTTTTGTGTGAGATTATTTCCTGTGTTTTTATGGGTGTAGTAAACCTCTTGAAGTTTGAGTTTTCCTTCTAGTATCTTCCCTAGGGCTTCATTCGTAGATAGATATTGTTTATAGTTGTCTTTATCATGGGATATCTTACTTTCTCTACCTATGATGTTTGAAAGTTTCCCTGGTAGAGTAGTCTTTGCTGGCTCAGTAATCTGTTATAGTCTGCTATAGATAGCATATCTGTCTAAGCCCTTCTGCTTTTATAGAGTCTCCATTGACAACTCAGGCATAATTCTAACAGATATGCCTTCATATATATATATATATGTATATATATATACATTATATATATATACATATGTATACATACACACACATAACACACACACATATAACTTGGTTGTTTTCTTTTTGCAGCTTTTAATATTTTTTATTTCTTCTGTATGTTTTGTGTTTTCATTATTATATGGTGTCAGGGCTTTATTTTTGGTCCAATCTATTTGGTGTTCTTGGTACTTCTTTTACTTTTATTGGCATCTCTTTCTTTAGGATATGAAATTTTTCTTCTATGATTTTATTGAAAATATTTTCTAGGTCTTTGATTTGGGAATCTTCTCCTTCCTCTATACCAATTATTCTTAGGTTTGATTTTTTTCCTAGATTTCCTAGATTATTTGTGCCAGGAGGTTTTAGGTTTACCATTTTCTTTGATTGATATGTCCATTTATTCTATTAAATCTTCATTGCCTGAGGTTCTCTCTTCCATGCTGTATATTCTATTGGTGAAGCTTGCCTTTATAATTCTTATTTGAGTTCCTAAATATTTTATTTCTAGAATTTTTTTCATTGCTTCTATTTACAGCTTCATATCTTGAATGGTTTTATTTCCTTATATTGTTTGTGTGTGTTTTTCTTCATTTCCTTAAAAGATTTAATAATTTCTTCTTTAAGGACCTTTAACATATTTGTATAGGCTACAGGTTTTAATATGTTTATTTCAATGCTTTAGCGATGTTGGCCTATTCAGGGCCTGCTGTGGTAGGATAACTGGGTTCTTCTAGTGGAGACAAATTACCATGGCTCTTGCCTTTATTTTGGCAATGGCATCTGGGTTTGAAATGATGAGAGGTCTAGGTGCTGATTTCTGGATTTGACTTTGGTGGGGTGGGTGTTTTTCCCTTTGGTTTCTGTTTCCCTCGGTTTCTAGGTTTTCAGAGACTGTGGTGTTTGTATGTTGCCTGTTTTCCCGGCCCATTCAACTCATGGGTTGACAGGAAATGCCTGTGTTGTTAGAGAATGGATAATTGGGATAAGTTGGGAGAAGGAGGTTTGGAGATCTTTATGAGGTCTGAGAGCATAAGCAGACCACAGCAGATCTAGAGATGATGTCTTGGGCTTCAGTGGTGCAGGGGATGGAGGGGAGCCTGAAGCTGGCATTCTGTTGTAGGACTAGGAATGAGACTCGGGGATTGGGCTTGGCATAACAGGGACACAGGAGAAGCTTTCGGATTATGACTTTCATTTAAAATGTGACTGCTTGCTACAAAACAACCAATTAGAACTTCTTGTGAGATACCTTCCTGATAACATTCTGGATCCCAGTACACCCACTTTGGCTTATGGGTCTTCCTCCTCCATGATTCTTTATGTACTAACTGATCAGAGCTTGGGGGCTGGGCAGCTCCCATTGGTCCTGTAAGCTGTTCTCATTTTGCTTTGCTGCCTCCATTGTTTTAAGTTCTTTTTGTGTAGTCTTCTCTATGTTTCATAAGGTGAAGAGACCTGAAGTTTACTTCTTTCCGGCTCTCTCTCTCTGTCTCTCTCTCTGTCTCTGTCTCTGTCTCTGTCTCTGTCTCTCTCTCTCTCTCTCTCTCTCTCTCTCTCTGTGTGTGTGTGTGTGTGTGTACACTTGGCATTTTTATAGACATAAAATAAGCACAGGACAGGTGGAGCTGCAACGGTATCTGTATAGAAAAATTCCCCATGAGAAAGGAATCTGGTTTCCTCTCAGGTATAATTGGATACCTAGGCATTAGGCTTTCCTTCAGAATAAAGGCACGTCCTATGAAAGTCACGATGAACATCCACACTACTTCCCTGGTATCCAATCAGAGTTTGTACTTGCTCCTTAGGAACACATACTACAACATTAGATCTGAGGAAACCACACCAAAGTGGCACTACAGTAGGTTAGCCTTACATACAAGTTTTCTACGTTGGTTGTAGTGTACCATGATGTATTGTGAAAATTCTAAATGAGGAAATGAACATTGGTTTTAAGCTGCATGTCATTCTGAGTAGTGAGAGGAAATCTTGAGCTAACTATATTTGCTCAGAACACAAACCATTCTTTTCCCCAGCCTAGTCAGTGAATATGTACTTCCTTCCCATTAGTCATAGAGTAATACCGGCTATCTGACAGTGGTGACCTGCAATGCTTATGCTTGGTTGGTTTTTATTTTATTTAATGGTTGATCTAAAATGTAAGACTTTTTGTCAGTTGAAACTTGGATTTGCAAGCCAAATGCAATGGTATGTTCCCTTTAAATAAGAGGGAAAGTTCTTCACTCAAGAAAAAAAAATAACAAAACAAAACAAAACTCTATGTTTTCTAAAAGGTATAATATGAATTTTTTTTTAATCTATAAAACTGCGAAAGGGTGAAAACAAACTCATGGTAATTCTTTTGTCGTCCCTCAAAGCACTTCTAGTACTTGCCTGGCAGTGGTGGTGCACGCCTTTAATCCCAGCACATGGGAGTCAGAGGCAGTTGGGTTTCTGAGTTCGAGGCCAGTCTGGTCTACAGAGTGAGTTCCAGGACAGCCAGGGCTATAGAGAGAAACTGTGTCTTGAAAAAACCAAACCAACCAACCAACCAACCAACCAACCAACCAACCAACCAACCAAAAAAACTTATAGTACTTATACAACACAGAAATGCAAAAGGCATTAGTTATAGAATATTAAGCATCTACCTAAAGTAACAGACTATTTCCCCTGTTGATAAATGTGGACTATTGCTTTCATTATTGAATAGAAAGACAACACTATAATGTGGATAAAGTAATGCAAATAAAATATCATGTGTTTTTAGGCTTGAATATAAAAAAGGGTAGAAATAAACTACATGTATGTGTATATATAATTTTAATTATGTGGTTCTCACAAAAGAAAGATGTAAATATATTAAATATACTATTAGATTATGAAAAATAAACACATAAAATAATATCTCTTATGACTCATCTGTAACAAATAAAATTATTAGAAAATGATCTCTGTAAAGGTATCTTAAAAATATTTATTTTAGTGGTACTGTCTGGGAAGGAGGAAGGAGCTTATCTGTTAGAATACATGGGACTTCAATAATTGTTCTTATTTAAAATGTTAATCAAAGTGAGAATTTCTCTCTCTGTGGAGACACACATTTTACTATTCCTCTTCTAGCCATCAGGTGAGCTCACTGACAGAAAGCACTAATAAAGGAGAACCAATCAGTGAGGAGCTGTTAGACCAACCTAGGAGATAAGCCCTAACATAGATAAGCAGACAATTAGCACTCTCCTCAGTAGGAAGGCACACAGCACTCACATCAAAAGTCTACAAGGCCTTGCTTAGGTTTCCCCAGAGAGGAACATTTGGACTATTTGAAATATGGCTTTCTATTAACACATTTGGATACAACCTGAACCAGATTATGCACACTCAACATAAAATCTAAAGAGAGTAAACATTTCGATTTGCTTTACCAGCCAAGCAATGCTGTCTCTGAGAGATTGTTTATGGTCATGTGTCTGGCTGCTATGCAGTGGAGTTCAGCCCTCCCCGTCTAGCTTTCAGCTTAGGGAAATGATATCTGCATGGTGGGTTGACTCTATTTTACTATGTATTCGAGAACTACTACACTTGGTTTTTCTCCACAAAATTATTTTTCTACATGCGTTCATTTATTTAATTATGTGTATGTGTTTACAGGTGTGTGGAGGTCAGCTTACAAGGCTCAATGTTCTGTCACATGTGTTCTGGGAATGGAACTTCAGTCCTATAGCTTTGTGGCATTGACACATTCCATTATTTTATGATTAGAAGGAATAGCATCTTGGATTAACTTTTTTTTTTCCTTTTTAAATGTAACTTTCTTTGATAAAAGTCATTGGATGTTTTCATGCTATAGAAATTTAAAGAGAAGCTACTCTTCTATGAATTTTCCATTTCTTTTATTTTTTTTCTCTTCTTTTCTTTTCTAATGTGTGTGTTTGTGTGTGTGTGTGTGTGTGTGTGTGTGTGTGTGCTCAAATTAAGTTTTATTTAGCTTATTTGGCAACTTGGCAGCAATACAATATCTTTGTGTATGGTCATGGGTCATATTAGGCATGCATTTGTAGCTTGTAGAAGGTTAATTTATGCACCCATAAAGCAGATGTCTTTCATTACTAGTGACAAACTGCCTGAATTACTCTATTTTCAATAGCATAGGGAATTGTAAAGTAGGGTTGAAAAAATACAATCCACATATTTAAAATAAAAATCTCTTGAAATGAAACAATAAGGGCATACAAAACCTATCAAGGCCATTCACATTTACTCCTCCAGGTGTCACAACAGGCATTTGCCAGTGTGTGCTATGTGCATTCTTGTTTTTACTTATTGATAATTTTAGGTTAGAACCAAAGTGTTTCCAAAGGCTATAAGAAACATCACTGACATATCAAGGTATTTTTCATGGACTTAGAGGACATTGGAACCAGGAGGATGCTTCATATGGCATAGATATATACATATATAATATATATATATGTATATGTATATATACATATATATAATATATATGATATAAATATACATGTATATATGTATATATATATGTATATATATATATATTATAATTTAGTGGGATATCTCTTTTGTGTAGCTCAGGGTACTACTCTACTGCTCACTTACGTAATGCCTTACAATTTCGTTCTGCCTTGCAGTAGATTTGTGTATGGACTTACTTCAGTGTATTATTGAATAGTAAATGAGGTAAGGCCTCTCTGTCTGAGTCAAACATTTAGGGGACCTGACAGTCTACTGTCACAAGGGTTAGGTGCTTCTGAGTCAGTCTCTACTGAACCCAAGTTTGGGAGTAGAATCATAGCTCTCCTGCTGTGCAATGTTACAGGGTCCTACTTTGACTTCCATTGCTGTGATAAAGACCATGAAAAAAAGCAAGGTAGAAAGGAAAGGGTTTATTTGGCTTACTTGTTATAATCGCAGTCTGTCACTAAGGGAAGACTTTTATCATGAAGGGATGTTGGATTTTGTCAAATGCTTTCTCAGCATCTAATGAGATGATCATATGTTTTCTTTTTCTTTAAGTTTGTTTATATATTGAATTACCTTGATGGATTTCTGAATACTGAACCATGCCTGCATCCCTGGGAGGAAGCCTACTTGATCATGGTGGATGATTGTTTTATTGTGTTCTTTGATTCGGTTTGCAAGAATTTTATTGAGTATTTTTTCATCGATATTCATAAGGGAAACTGGTCTGAAGTTTTCTTTCTTTCTTAAGTCTTTGTGTGGTTTAGGTATAAGAGTAATTGTAGCTTTGTAGAATGAATTGGATAAGGTACCTTCCCTTTCTATTTTGTGGAATAGTTTGAGGAGTATTGGTAGTAGGTCTTCTTTGAAGGTCTGATAAAACTCTGCACTAAACCCATTTGGTCCTGGGCTTTTTTTGGTTGGGAGACTATTAGTGACTGTTTCTATTTCATTAGCAGATATAGGACTATTTAGATCGTTGATCTGATCTTGATTTAACTTTGGCACCTGGTATCTGTCTAGAAAATTGTCCATTTCATCCAGGTTTTCCAGTTTTGTTGAGTATAGGCTTTTGTAGTAGGCTCTCATGATTTTTTGGATTTCCTCAGTGTCTGTTGTTATATCTCCCTTTTCATTCTGATCTTGTTAATTATGATACTGTCTCTGTGCCCTCTAGTTAGTCGAGCTAAGGGTTTATCTATTTTGTTGACTTTCTCAAAGAACCAGCTCCTGGTTTGGTTGATTCTTTGTATAGTTCTTTTTGTTTCTATTTGGTTGATTTCAGCCTTGAGTTTAATTATTTCCTGCCTTTGACTCGTCTGATTTCAGCCTTGAGTTTAATTATTTCCTGCCTTTGACTCATCTTGGGTGAAGTTGCTTCTTTTTGTTCTAGAGCTTTCAGATGTGCTGTCAAATGGCTGGTGTATTCTTTCTCCATTTTCTTTTTGGAGGCACTTAAAGTTATGAGTTTTCCTCTTAGGACTGCGCTCATTGTGTCCCATAAGTTTGGGCAAGCTGGGGCTTCATTTTCATTAAACTCGAGAAAGTCCTTAATTTCTTTTTTTATTTCTCCCTTGACCAAATTATTATTGAGTAGAGTGTTGTTGAGCTTCCACATGTGTGGGCATTCTATTGTTTATCTTGTTATTGAGGAGTAGCCTTAGTCCATGGTGATCTGATAGGATATAAGGAATTATTTCAATCTTCTTGTATCTGTTGAGGCCTGATCTATGACCAATTATATGGTCAATTTTGGAGAAGGTACCATGAGGTGCTGAGAAGATGTATCTTTTTGTTTTAGGATAAAAAGTTCTATAGATAATTCTTAAATCCATCTGTTTCCATATGAAGTGTCCCTCCTTATCTTTTTTGATCACTTTAGGGTGAAAGATTTTATTTGATATTAGAATGGCTACTCCAGCTTTTTTCTTGGGACTATTGGCTTGGAGAATTGTTTTCTATCCTTTTATTCTGAGGTAGTGTCTGTCTTTGTCACTCAGGTGGGTTTCCTGTATTTAACAAAATGTTGGGTCCTGTTTATGTACCCAGTCTGATAGTCTATGTCTTTTTATTGGGGAATTGAGTCCATTGATAGTAATAGATATTAAGGAAAGGTAATTGGTGCTTCCTGTTATTTTTGTTATTAGGGTTGGAAATCTGTTCATGTGGCTATCTTCTTTTAATTTTGTTGTAAATTACTTTTTTGCTTTTTCTAGGATGTAGTTTCCTTCCTGTTAGCATCCAGAACCTGCCTGCGGCAGATATGTGGGCGGGTCCACAGACCTGTCGCCAGGGCAACTGCGACCATATTCCCAGAATCCATTGGGTTCAGCTCCCACCTTTACCTGGACTGCTACGTCACGACATATATATATATATATATATATATATATATATATATATATATGTACTTTCCTCCATCTTTCTCTCTCTTTTCTTCTCTCTCTCCCCTCTCTCTTCCTGCGCTGCTTCCCCCCTACCCCCCTTCCAATTAAACCTCTTACACGTGAAACTGCCTGGGCCTGGTGTCTGCAGACGCTTCCTGCCATGACCCAAAACCCATCATTTTGGTGCCGAGCCCCGGGAACACGGCAGTTTGCGTCTACCGACCAGCTCCTCACCGCCGGGGCAGACAGGGCACATGGCCATGTGGAGCGGCTGCTGGGACCCCGGCTGCCAGGTAGAGTGGCTCCCGCCGCCGCTGCCGCCGCACAGGGAGCGCTCCCAGTACCCCACGCAGGGAGCATTCCCAGTACCACCACAGTCAGTGGCTGCTGCGCTGCCACGCTCCCAGTACCCTGCGCAGGGAGCGCTCCCAGTACCACCGTATAGGTTGCTGTTCCGCGCGGAGAGCACCACTCACCTGGAGACTGCTCACCACTTCTTGCTAGAGACACCAGAC
>NW_022196896.1:17819532-17820561 GCF_008632895.1 Mastomys coucha
TTCTGATGACCTATTTCTTCTCCCAGAGCTACTCTGACATAAGAGCCAAACTTAAAAAACTAGAGAGGGGGCCCCTGACTTCACAGGCAGAAGTCTTAGCGCTGGCCTTCAACGTGTACCATGGAAGAGATGAAAGATCCGCAAGCAGAAATACCACATCCTGGCAAAGGCTGTCCGACCAGCCCCAGCCACTACCCTGGACTCATGGTCTCCTAAGACTCAGAGACCACCAGGCACCTGCTATAAATGTGGCAAACAGGGTCATTAGACAAAATCTTGCCCTAACCCTTACAAGCCAAGAAGGCCATGCCCTAGGTGCCATCAAGAGGGACATTGGGCTGCTGATTGCCCTCATGTTACACAAAACAAAGGAACATCACTCCCAGATATCCCTCCAACTGATCTCCTAGGCTTGGCTATGGCTGACTGAGGAAGTCCGAGCTCCATTGACCTGACTACTGCCATCACTAACAGGGAGCCCAGGGTAAATGTCGTAGTATGTGGGCGGTCCATCTCCTTCCTCTTGGACACTGGAGCCACTTACTCAGTCCTGACAGAGTTTTGGGGGCCCACTTCTCCTTCTGGTTCTCTTATTGTCGGGGTAGGAGGACAACCTTACTTCCCTCCTCAGACCCTACCACTTAGCTACATTTGTAGGGGTGTACCTTTCACCCATTCTTTCCTGGTAGTGCCAACGTGTCCTGTACCTTTATTGAGAAAAGATCTTCTGACTAGGCTGGGAGCTTCTATTTCCTTTGCTCCCCACATTTGCCTAAACCCAGGCTCGCCAGCGGTTCCCCTGCTCCTTCTCCTAGCCAAACAACCTACTAACACTACTATGTTATTTCCCTTACCAGCTTCTCAGGTAGATCCCCGAGTCTGCGACGTCCAGAACCCCTTCTGTTGCTAAACACCATTCTCCTGTTGTCATCAAATTTCTAGACTCTACAACGTACCAAATTCAATCCTTTCTCTCTCTACAGCCTACTCCTGAGGACTTAAACTTCTTAAAATCTATCACTGCTTCTT
>NW_022196896.1:17821902-17842970 GCF_008632895.1 Mastomys coucha
TATATATATATATATATATATATATGGGTACTTTCCTCCATCTTTCTCTCTCTCTTCTTCTCTCTCTTCCCTCTCTCTTCCTGCACTGCTACCCCCCTACCCCCCTTCCAATTAAACCTCTTACACATTAAACTGCCTGGGCCTGGTGTCTGCAGACGCTTCCTGCCGCGACCCAAAACCCATCACTTCCTTGTATTGAAGTTTTCCATTTATTACCCTTTGAAGGGCTGGATTTGTAGAAACATACTGTGTAAATTTGGTTTTGTCATGGAATACTTTTGTTTCTCCATCTACAGTAATTGAGAGTTTCGTTGGGTATAGTAGCCTGGGCTGGCATTTATGTTATCTTAAGGTCTATATGGCATCAATCCAGGATCTTTTGGCTTTCATAGTCTCTGAAGAGAAGTCTGGTGTAATTCTGATAGGCCTGCCTTTATATGTTACTTGACCTTTTTCCTTCACTGCTTTGAATATTCTTTCTTTGTTTTGTGCATTTTGTGTTTTGACTATTATATGGCGGGAGGAATTTCTTTTCTGGTCCAGTCTATTTGGAGTTCTATAGGCTTCTTGTATGTTCATGGGCATCTCTTTCTTTAGGGAAATTTTCTTCTATAATTTTGTTTATGATATTTACTGACCCTTTAAGTTGGAGGTCTTCACTTTCTTCTGTATCTGTTATCCTTAGGTTTGGTCTTCTCATTGTGTCCTGGATTTCCTGGATGTTTTGGTTTGGAGCTTTTTGTACTTTGTATTTTCTTTGACTGTAGTGTCAATGTTTTCTATGGTGTCTTCTACCCCTGAGATTCTCTCTTCTATTTCTTGTATTCTGTTAGTGATGCTTGCATCTATGTTTCCTGACTTCTTTCCTAGGATTTCTATCTCCAGAGTTGTCTCTCTTTGTTATTTCCTAACTGTTTGTACTTCCATTTTTAGGTCCTGGATGGTTTTGTTCAGTTCTTTCACCTGTTTGATTGTGTTTTTCTGTAATTCTTTAAGGGATTTTTGTGTTTCCTCTTTAAGGAACCTGTTTAGCTGTGTTCTCCTGTATTTCTTTAAGGGAGTTATTCATGTCTTTCTTAATTCCTCTATCACCATCATGAGATGTGATTTTAGAATCAAATCTTGCTTTTCCGATGTTTTGGGAGATCCAGGACTTGCTGTGGTGGGAGTGGTAAGTTCTGATGAAGCCCAGTCTTCTTGGTTTCTGTTGGTAAGATTCTTGTGTTTGCCTTTCGCCATCTGTTGATCTCTGTTGTTAGATGTTCTTGCTGTCTCTGACTAGAGCTTGTTCCTCCTATGGGTCTGTAAGCTTGTGTCAGCACTTCTGGGAGATTAGCTCTCCTCTGGTAAAACCCGGGCACAGATGGCTGTGGATCAGTTGTCTGTCCTGAGTCCTGGGGTCAGAGGCACCCTTTAGGCAGTATCTCCACTTGTGAGATATGTGCAGAGAGGGCTGTGGATCTGTTGTCCCTCCTAGTTATAGGAGGAGGTTGAGAGGATCCTGTCCCAGCTGCTCTGCCACTTGTGAGGCCTGGGTCTCCTGGCTGGTCCACTATTCTTATTAGAACCATCACACCAGGGGTGTAACTGCCCTCACTGAGATGGACCCTCTCATATCAATCTTTAGTTAAGAAAATTGCATGTAGATTTTCCTTCATGACAATCTGATAGAGAATATCGTTTCCATTGCAATTCTGTCTTCTCAGATGACTGTAGCTTTTGTCAGTTTGACAAAGCAACTAACAAGCACATGTGGTAACTTTTAAAAAAACATTTAAATTTTTTTAAGCCTCTTTTTTTTTTTTTTGGTTGGTACAAGAAAATGCTGTGTGGCTGACATTTTCTACTTCATGTATCCCAGGAGAAGAGTGTAGGCAATTTGACTTTCCTTACAACTTCTTTCAGCCCTCTTGATCATCTCTTTGGATTTTTCTTGTAATCCAGGCAATTTATGTCTCCTAGGTTTCCTTGAAGCATCCTCAGGAAGTAGAGAGTATTATAGGTTCATGAATGTTGCCACTATGACATTCATCCCAACACAGAGTCATCTGATTTACTTCCCATTTCCTTGATCCACAAGATTTCCAGCATGGTTCTACTGGTTAAACTTGGCAAACAATGTTACTGGGCAGAGTCCAAGACCTACTGAAAATGTCAGCTCAGGAACTTTGAGAAGGTCATGGAACACTTGCCCTTCCATAATTAACATTCCAGAAGGCTAATTAACATTCCTCAGACCCCAGGGGGAGAACCTACCTGCAGGTGGGGACACATTCTACAGGACTTCAGACATGGGAAGCCCTTGCCACCTCATTCCCTAAAGATCAATCAGTTTAAAGGGAGCACTGTTCCACCAATCATATTATGCCTACTTGCTGATTCTCTAGTCTGCTCCTAGAAACCATATAAAAACTCCCTGAATGGGCCACCAGGGGTTGCTGCCTCTCCTTCCGGTCTAGGATGACCCCAGTGCCCTGGAACAATAAATTCCTCTTGCTCTCTTGCTTTTTGCATCAATTCCAGCTCCATGTGGTTCACTCAGGTGGTCCCAGGTAAGCTAAGGCTCCCCAGAATCCTATATTACCTTCTTTATACACTGACCTGGTCACCAGTGAAGGATGTGGGTCAGATGTGTCATAGTTCATAAGAGAAAGCAGAGGAACTAAACCAATCTGCCTGCTAGACAGCCACATTCTCACATGGAAACCCCAGAGAGACACCTCTCTTAGGGATATTGGCATACCCATCTCTAGCACTATATAGGATCTGAGTTACTCAGTGTAAAAGCATGCAGGATTTTTCTTTTTTTCTATAATACAGTGAGAATAGAATAACTACTGAGATATAAAAAGGACTGTTGTAGAAATATTATAGCAATTATATTAAATTTTACTGTTTAGTTTGTCTTCTGACACCCCTATGAGTTAATGTTATATTTTAGACAAAGGTGTAGAAGTTCAACAAGCCTCTTTACTCCCTCATAGGTCACCCATACAGATGGTGTCACCTTCTGAACACCCACTCTCTTCTCCTCACCAGGGCTCTAGACATTCTGGACCCTCAATGATTATGGGCAGATGTATGAAATAAAACTAGTAGAAATGGTTTAATTTCGATAATGAGGAATCCTGTGCTGCTTAAAAATTGTATTAAATGTCTGTATAAATATTCTAGAGATCTGAATTGAGTTGTAGGAAATTCCATTTTTATTCAAAACATAACTGAATTGATGGGTGTTGGTTCCAGGAAACTCATTTTTTTTTTTTAACATTTACAAATGTGGAACGCCATTGAGAACTTGGTAAAATTTATCTTTAGTACCTCCGCATTTTTAGCACTGTGGGACTTATCCATTTCTATTTCTAGGCTCTCCACCCACCTTTTTTGTGTATTTTCTTTGAAAGAAATCTTAAGATATTATCAGTGATTTATAATTCACTGTGAGTTTAGGTAACTCCTAAGTACAAACAATGGTCTTCAGGACTTTTTACCAACTTGGTTTTTGTTTACTGTAAAGGGCAATGCTTTGTTCCATCTTAAACTTCATTGCCATTAAAAAAGGAAATGTTTAATGTTCTAAATGGATTTTACTGGGAGGCTGCATAGATTAATCAATTGAGGATCAAGAAAAATTGTAAACAAGAAACTCAAAGTTGAAAAAAAATAGTCTTGTATCTATCTGTACCAGCAATCATAGTAGTGGTGTGAAAGGTCCCCAGTGATTGCATCCATTTGCGTCTCAGTGGTAGACGGCTATACTTTCCTAAGTGCCAAATACTGACATAGATTATATGTTAGTTACTACAACACACACACACACACACACACACACACACACACCACACACACACACACACACACACACACACACACACACACACACGCATGCACACACACTGTTATATTTACTTAGAATCTCCTCACCCTAAGGGACCCTAAGGAGCAGACAGTAAGAGTATAGCTATAGGAAGTACCCCCACAGGAGGTGCTCCTTACTGTCTAGCTTCTGCCTTCCTCAGAGAAACTACTCAAGATGTGAAAGACTGGGATTCATCTAAGTCAAAAGCTGACTGCTCCAAGGCTTTGAGAAAAGCTTAGTCACAGCACCTTATGACTGACACTCCTGTTATAACAGCCAAGGTCGTGGCAGTGCTAGATAGCTTTACTGTAGCACTCAGGCCCAGTGAGGCAATGCTGGAAGGCATCTCTGAATTGGTCCCCACTGCTGGGATCTCAGTGTGAGTGTGGTTGTCACTTTGCCTTTCCCATTCTATTCCTGGTGTGACTGTCACTCACATGCAAATGATTCCTCCTGTTATTTCCTACAGAGGAAGCCACAGATTTTTGAGAAGCCTTTAGTCATAAGTGAGTCACTTGTCACAGTACAGTCTTCAGCACGGGATGGAGCCTGCACTTATTCCAGAGTAGGAAATGCTCAGACATATTATGTCTCTTTGATTGGCACATAGTAGATACTCAGATTTCATATTTAGTGTCTCAGTCACTGTTTTTTTAGGCATGAGATTCTAATGCCAGCCACTAGGTGGCATGGCAGAGCCTTTATTAAATTTCATTCCATTTCTGGTAATCACACATGAAGCAAAGTGTGATTTCTCTAATTTAATTTAATAAAAATATATACATTTAAAAATCAAAATAAGAATGATAAGTCTTCACAAAAGATGGGATATTAATTATCCCAAACAAGGAAAATAAATCACTCTTGATAAGATTAATATCATTCTTGGGCCCAAAATAACAAAGAATCTTCAAGGAGCCATTATAATGAGAAAAAAAAATACAGTTCATCATTAAGCTATGTTAAACCAATAGTTCCTTGTCAAAGTAGCAAACCTCACTGGCTTAACTCGGATTGAATGAAGTAAAGTTTTAGAAACACCCGTGAGTTTAATTTTTTTCTAACTGTTTTAAGAGGTAAAAAGTACACACCATTTTGCTATTGATCTATTTATTTATTTTTGAGACAGAGTCTCATGTGTTAGAATACTATAGAACTTACTACGTCGCTGAGGCTGGCCTTAACTCCTGATCCTTCCTTCTGCTTTTACCTCCCACATGCTGGGATTACAGGTGTGCACTAACCTATTAGGAAAGTGTATGTGCCTTCGTCTCTGACTGGTACACTCTGTCTAAACAGGACAATGCTGAGGAAGGATCACCTCAATGCTTGCACTCTCAGAAAATTTTTCTAGCTCCTTAGTGCTGCTGCTTGGATCGGAAATGCATTTAGAGGCGTACATATTAGAAGCTGGTGGCCAGATGATAGTATGCCAGAGAGATCCAAGTTGCTGGACCCTATAGTAATTAGGGCTTGATGGAAGGAAATTTGATTATTTAGGATGTCTCCTTGAACGAAATATAGTGACCCAAGCTCTGACTCTTCCATTCTTTATTTTCTAGCTAAGATGAGGTGATCACCCTCTCTCCAAATTGTTCCCACTCACCATCATGTATTGTACTGACTGACAGAAGTGCAAAGCGACAGTGCCAAACAGCCATATTACTGAAAGAGGAAGTACAAGTATACATTTTAAGTTGATTATCTCAGGGACAGAAGGGAGACTGATATACTCATTGTCCTACCAATTACTAAGATAAGGTTGGTAGGAAACCAAAATGTACCATCCCACAGTGGTTAAGTTCAGTCTGTCATATAAAGAACCTGTACTTAAACTCTGCTGCATTACTTAGAGTTTTGGGCATTACCCCAGTTGGCTACACTGTTTACTTCCTCATAAAATAGATAGTGCCTCCTAAGCTTTCTTTCAAAGTGTACTAGTTAGCAACAGGCCATACCTTCCAGAAAACCAGGCAGGCTGCCCACAGTCCTCTTGGTGTCTATTTACCTATACCTAACCCCTCAGTCCTAAACCTAATGCTACAAGAGAAGATCACCAACTGCAGCCATCCATCTCCTCTGCCTATATTCCCTGTGGATCCGATGGAGCATCACCTCCTAACACTCCTCCCCCAACTTGTGGCTGAATCCCAGCCTCCATCACCAGCAGCCATTCCCTATGAGTACACTAGCTGAGCAGGCCAGGAAAATAGGCAACACAACTCATGACCCTTTATGAAAATCTAGAGAAGAAACAGAAACCAAGGCACAAAACACTCACCCAAAAAGTCAAATCCAGAAATCAGCACCTAGACCTATAATCACCTGAAACTGAGATGTCTAGATATCATCATAAAAATAGAATTAATAACAGCCAGGACAACATGTGCCCACTAGACCCCAGCTATCTTACCTGAGCAGGCCCTTAATATTCCAACATAGCTCAAGCACAAGAATAAGACCTTAAAGCCAATTATATAAAGAAAATAGAAACCCCTAAAGAGAATATGAATAAATACCTTAAAGAAATCCAGGAAAGCACAAACTATTAGAGTAAAAGAACAAATACCTTACATGAAGCCAAGAAACTACAAACAAGCAGTTGAAGGAAGTGAATAGAATGATTCAAGGCCTGTGAAGGGAAATAGCAGCAATAAAGGAATCACAAACGGAGGGAATCCTGGAAATGAAGAATTCAGGAACTCAAACAAGAACTACAAAGGCAAGCTTCATCAACAGAATATAAAGCATGCAAGACAAACTCTCCAGCACTGGAGTTACAGCAGAAGAAATGGATACACTGATCAGAGAAAATGGTAAGTCTACAATATTCCTGCAACAAAGCATGTATGAAATTTGGGACAATATCAAAAAGCCAAACCTAAAAATAATAGATATAGAGGAAGGAGAAGAATCCCAGATCAAGGACCCAGAAAATGTTTTCAACAAAATCATAGAAAAATATTTTTCCTAACCTAAAAAACAGATACCTATAAATGTAAAAACATGATACAGAACACTAAATAGATTGGGCCAGAAAAGAAAATCCCCTCACCACATAATAATAAAACCACAAAACATTCAGAAAAGAATAAAGAATGTTAAAAACTGTAAAAGGCCGGGCGGTGGTGGTGCATGCCTTTAATCCCAGCAGTTGGGAGGCAGAGGCAGGCGGATTTCTGAGTTAAAGGCCAGCCTGGTCTACAGAGTGAGTTCCAGGAGAGCCAGGGCTACACAGAGAAACCCTGTCTCGAAAAACAAAAAAAGAAAAAACAAACAAACAAAACCCAAAACAAACAAACAAAAAACTGTAAAAGAAAAGGGTCAAGTAACATATGTAAGCAGACCTATTAGAATTACATGTACCTTCTCAGTGGAGACTCTAAGGAACACGGACTGTGCAGATGGGCTGCAGACTCTAAGGAACACGGATTGTGCAGATGGGCTGCAGACTCTAAGAGAACACAGATTGTGCAGATGGGCTGCAGACTCTAAGAGTACATAGATGCCAGCGTAGACTACTATACCCAGCAAAACTTTGGATCACCGTAGGTGGAGAAATTTTTTTAATCCTATTCCATGGTTAAATAAAATTTAAACAATAGCTATCTACAAATCTAGTGCCATAGAAGAAGTTAGAAGGAAAACCTCAACCTCAAGATGGTACCTATACCCACAAAACCACAGGAGATGAATAATCTCACAAGCAAAAACAAAAGAAGGGAAACACACACACACACACACACACACACACACACACACCACAATACCATTACCATCACCAACAAGAAATAACAGGAATCAGCAACAATTGGTCATTGATAGCTCTCAATATCAATGGTCTCAATTCTCCAATAAAATGTCCTAGACTAACAGAATGGATTAGAAAACAAGATCCTTCCTTCTGCTATATCCAAGAAAGACACTTCAGCATCAAAGATAGGCATTACTTCAGGTAAAGAGTTGGAAAAAGATATGCCAAGCAGATGGACCTAAGAAGCAAGCTGGTGTTGCCATTTTAATAGCTAACAAAATAGACTTCAAATTAAAACTTTTCAAAAGGGATAGGGAAGGACCCTATATACTCATGGAAAGAGAAATCTACCAAGATAACATTTCAATTCTTAACATTGATGCCTCAAACATAAGAGCAAACCAGTCTTTAAAAGAAACACTACTACAGTTTAAATCACATATAGACCCTGACATGCTGATAATGTGGAGACTTCAGTATCTCACTTTCACCAATGGATTGGTTGTCCAGACAAAAACTACTTTGTGCATCACCATCCATGATTTCAAGTTGTGCTCAGAAATATAGTAATAAAAATTGTGTGGTATTGCCATAAAAGCAGACCAGACACACTAATTAATGAAATCAATTTGAAGACCCAGGACATAAATCTACATAGCTATGGACACCTAATTTCTGAGAAGGAAGCCAGAAGAAGCACACTGGAAAATAGACAGTATCTTTAATGATGGTTCTGATCAAATTGGATGCCTGCATGTAGAAGAATGCAAATAGAACCACATTTATCACCTTGCACAAAACTCAAGTCCACATGGATCAAAGATCTAAATATAAATCCAGGTACACTGAACCTGATAGAAGAGAAAATGAGGGAATAGGTTTTAACACATTGGCACAAGAGATGACTTTCTGAAGAGGACATTGATAGCATAGGCCCTAAAACCAACAATTTATAAATGAGACAAACTAAGAAGCTATAAAAGAAACTAAGAAACTTCTGTAAGACAAATGACACTATAAATTGGACAAAATAGCAGAATGGAAAGAGATTTTTTACCAACTCCACACTGTTGGACATCTAATATACAAAATCTGTGAAGAACTCAAGAGATAGATATAAAAAAACTAAATAATTTAATTAAAAAATGTGGTACAGATCTAAACTCCATAGAGGAATTGCAAATGGCTTAGAAACACTTAAAGGAATGTTCAACCATCTTAGCCACCAGGAAAATGCAAATGAAAACTACTTTGAGATTCTATTTACTCCTGCAAGAATGGTAAGGATCAATAACACAAGTGACAGCTCATGCTGGCAAGGCTATGGACAAGAAGAACACCCTCCATTACTGGTGGGAGTGCAAACTTGTATGGCCGCTATGGAAATCAATATCACATTCCTCTGAAAATTGAGAATCAATTTACCTCAAAACCCAGGCATACCACTCTTGGGCATATATCCAAAGGATGCTCCATTCTACCACAAGGACACTTCCTCAACCATGTGCACTGCAGCTTAATTCATAATAGCTAGAAACAAAATAACTTAGATGTCCCTTAACAGAAAAATGGATAAAAAACTGTGGTACAGTGACACATTTACACAATGAAATATTTCTTTGCTGTTTTAAAAATAACTTCATGAAATTTGTAACAAATGAATGGAATGAGAAAACATCATCCTGATTGAGATAACCAAGACCCAGAAAGACACACATGGTATGTTCTCACTTATAAGTAGATATTAGCCATTAAATAAATGATAGTTAAGGTGTAATATGTAGATGCAGAGAGGTTAGGTAAAAAGGAAGGGTCTAGGGAGGACACATGGATCTCAGGTCCAGAACTGAACTGTTCTACTTAGGGGAGTACTTAGTTGAGTCATTGCATAGGATCAAGTATATTAGCTCCAGGTAGCCGTCCTCCCTATAGTAGTTGCTAACTGCTTAAATACTGTGAGGAGGGAGAGAAATCTCATAGCTGCTCTGTGGCCAAAACTGGGCTGTGTGTTCTGTCCTACAGACATATTCAATCTTTTTGATATCTCCATTCCTAACTCCCCTCTAGAAGCAATTGTTGATCAGATTTCTGTCTTGTCAGTTGGCCTATAGTTAGCTGAAAAAAAATTCAAATTCAGTCTCACTCTTAAAACTTATTATTCATGACATTATATGTTAGACTTCATGTAGTTTAAGTAATCAGCAAAACTTAAATTAGATAAAAATCTAGAGACATCTCATCTGTAAATGTGATTTGCAGAGTTTGAAGTCAGTAAAGATCCTAGGCCTCTAATTCCAGCACTTGGGAGGCAGAGGCAGGCAGATTTCTGAGTTTGAGGCCAGCCTGGTCTATGGAGTGAGTTCCAGTATAGCCAGAGCTACACAGAGAAACTCTGTCTAGAAATAAACCAAAAAGCCAAAAAACCCAAAAACTCAAAAAAAAAAAAAAAAAAAAAAAAAAGAATACACGATTAACCCCTTCCTTCCTTCCCAAAAAGAATTCTTAAAGAACTATCAGTCTTCTAAACATTGAAATATTTTACTTCGCTACTTGTTGCTGTTAATTTGGCTTTATTCACTGTCTAAAAATGTTTAATTTCAACCTTTATAATTTACAATAAGCATAATTAAGGTTATTTTTTCTGTTTTATGTCATCTGGCAACATGAACATCATTCCTTTTATGCTTTTATCAAATCCTGGTGGAAATCTAGGTCAGAACATAGTCAAGAGTTCTTGGATATTGACTGCTTTTAGTAGCAGAAGGAGTCAGCCAGTGGTGGGCCCAGGACTTGGAGGGACTTTGCCTAACAAGCCACGACACAGCTTCTGTTTTGTTGTCTACGATTTAGTGGTGGTAATTATGTATTTCAAGTCATGTGCTTCCTCATGGATTGCATTTTCCTTTTGGTCTTTGCAGGAATTCGGTGTTCACATGAATGCCATGGCTCACAATACATCGCCATATGGCGAGGTCTAAATTACTGCTCTAACATGAACCTCTCCCAGGAACAGAAGATTTGGAAGTCAAATTGTTACCACGCTGTAGTTTTATCCCTCCAAACTAACACCTCTTAGTCTGTTTGTGCATTCACATTCAGGAGAAGTCTAGCTGTTTCCTCTGAATCCCGACACTCTCTCCTTCAGAGAGGAGGGTACTCAATAAGAAGGTAATGAAACTTATGAGACTCACAGACCTTTTAAGCCCCAGGAAGCTCAGAAAGTTGCCAGCTTCACAGGGCCTGTCTGTAAGGCTCCAGAAGCAGTAAGTAGCTGCTGGGGAAGGGAGCCGTTTTATTGTTGAGCATGGAACTTCAGAGATGCAGCTTTTTGAGTCATTACTGATGGCGGGTGGGCTTTCCTGCCACGCCTTTGAGTATGCCATGCTTCTGTAGGTAACTCCTTGCCTACACTTTTGTAGGTAATCCCTAGGCACTCATTGCTTTACTTGAGCAGAATTTTTTTTTCATCATTGTTCTGTCTAGAGTGAATAAACATCCATGCCTCCCTAGAAAAAGACATATAGCAAGGAAAATAAGAGTTTTTATAACTCAGTCCCTAGCTCCAAGTCTCTTAATTCAGGAATTGAATTTCAGCATAAATTTTGGTGATGACGCCATCATCCGAACCATACTAAAGTTAGGTCATTTTTATTATTGCAGATTCTAGGCAGACCAATGCTATACTGAAAGACTTTTCCTTAAAGAAAGAAAGCTACATCTAAAGCATTAGTAATAGTTCCATGAGTAGGTCAATGCAGAGCTGATCTGGGAACTTGATTCATCATAAGTTGCCAAGGCACATTCATAATGGAAGGTGATGCTCTTGTTAGCAAAGACTGAACAGTGGAGTTTAATTAAATTTAAATTTATGCAAGAAGAGTCTGAAGAACTTGTCTGAATAACTCCTCTTCCTTGACACTAATTAGAAAAGAGAGGCTTCTAAAGAGCAAATTGTCTGTTGAGCAGGGACCTATAATCTTTTTGATTCTTGTAAATTGTCCAGGTTATTTTGACTTTGTTAAACCATAAGGCAGGGCCAGTAAGGTAAAGGCACCTGCTACCAAGTCTGTTGACCTCAGCTCAACCCACTGACTCTTACGGTGATAACCACACGCATACCTTAGCACATGTGTATCCTTCCAAGTCTGTTGACCTCAGCTCAACCCACTGACTCTTATGGTGATAACCACACGCATACCTTAGCACATGTGTATCCTTCTAAATCTTCCACACGTACACACACAAAACAAATAAGTTAATAAAATACAATGAAAATGGAAAGATAAGAAAAATCACAAATTCCATATAAAGCAAGGACCTAGAATTTTTTTGAGAAATTGATACTGTATCTTTCTATTAATTATAAAAGTACTTGCCTTGAATAACTCCACTTTGTCGATGATACTGAAGTTTATGTCAAGGGCAATAGACAACTGCATTGCTGTTGGGAGGTTCTCAAGCAAGTTGGACTCATCTTTGTAAAAATAAATATATCAATTTCCAAAGTAGAATAATTAGTACAACAATTCACCATAGAGTAAGTAGAAAAATAATTGAAAATGAACAACATGCAAATGTTTTATAAACAAGTATATCTTAAAAATCAGTGTTTTTATTATATATATTAGATCTATATACCTACAATCAAGGCTGTGTGTATGTATGTATGTGTGTGTATGTGCTTATACACACCTGTGTGTTTAATTAATGTGTGTACATGTGCCACGTGTGCTTGTGTAGAGGCTAGAGGAAGACACCTGGGTTCTTCCCTGATTACCTTCCACTCTGATTTTTGAGATAGAGGGTCTCACTGATCTAGGAACTCGCTGTCTAGGCTGATTTGCCAATAGGTTCTAGTGATCTTCCTTTGCCTTCACCGCATTGGGGTTTCAGATGTGTCCCTCTCTTGTTCTGAGAGACAAGGTCTTGCACTGTAGCCCAGGCTGGCCTTACAGCAATTTTTTTTTTCTGCTGGTGTCTCCCAAGTTGTGGAATTACAGGCAGTGACATACCCGGCCCTTCACATATCACAATGGTGCCCTTTTGCTCATGAGAGCAAAGAGATATTTTAACTATAAATGGCAAATGGAATATTCCAGAGCATTGTTTTTAGAAATTTTAAGATATTAAATTTAATGCCAGTGAGATAAAGGTTAGTGAACAGGCTAAGATGAAAAAATGATCTAGGTCTTATGTCTGCCAGCCCTATCAGCTTAAGAACAGCAAATGAGGATTGATGGGGTGTTTGAAAGCATATGGAGATCTGTTATATCCATTATCTTATTTGACCTTTATAATAATCCTAGGACCAAGAATATGCTTCTACTTTGCAGATAGAAGAAGAGTAAAAGAACTTAGACTCAGAGGCTGTAAGTGACTTGCTGGGATAAGCATAATTAGTAGGCATCTCAGCTGGGAATATAATCCAATAAAGAAATGTGCTAAGTGAGTACATTTAAATTATTGTTATTTAGTTGCTTATTAACTCAGTAATGAACATGTATACATTATGAATTTATTTTTATACACTTGAATTAAATGATGGACCAGCAGACTGACAAAATATTTCACAAACAAAATTGTCCATTTTTAATATCAAGTATGCTTGGGGTTCATGAAGTTGCATTATCTAGATTGTTTTGCCTCTCTCTCTCTCTCTCTCTCTCTCTCTCTCTCTCAGACTTATTTGCAACCCTTGAAACAGGGCCTCACTATATAGCCATGTCAGGTTTAGAACTTGCAATGTGGACCAGCTAACCTTCAACTCATAGACTCACTTGCCTCTGTCTTCAAAGTGCTGGGATTTCATACACATACCATATTCAGTTTTATTTTGGATATATTCTTACATCTACTTAAGTAAATAAGAAAAATTGTTCTGCTATATTGTTAATTTGATTCAAACATAGATCATAAATATAGTCACCTTTCATATAAAACATAATTTGGGGGCTAGAGCAATGATTCAGTAGTAAGGAGCACTTGCTGCTTTTGCAGAGGACCTAAGTTCAGTTCCCAGTACACATATGTTGGCCCACAACCATCTGTAATTCCAGCTGCAGGGGGCTTGAAGCCATTTTTTAACCAATGCAGGTACCAGGCATACATGTACTATACATAAATACATGCAGGTCCTCTCACATAAATTAAGTGAAATAAAATAAAATAAAATAAAAAGTTTTTTATTTCTGAGGACTATTTGTCCCAGTAAGTCAGCGTTGAATCTGTGTCTGTAGATGCTATGAGGAGCCACACCTTGTAGTTTCTTTGCCCCTAGAATTGCTCTCATGAGTAGTTGTAGATATAAAAAGGAGGTCCATGGTGCTCTGAGCATTCTGAGGGTTGTAGTTCCTTACAACCCTCAGACTGGGGAAGGAAAGTCCTATAACCAGAACCAGTAGACACTTTTTTATCTTAGAAAAATTTGTGACTTGAAAATCTTGTTTTTTCCCTAAAGGAAGTAACTTTGTGTTGACTTCTTAGTAGTATTAATTTTTATTTTTTTACAGTAATAACTAAAAAATTGTCAACTAGTTATAACTTATTGTCAACTAGTTCATAACAGCTTATATGCCTTAGTGAAAATTATTTTTTGAGCTCAAGTACTGGTGTTGCAGAGCAGACAATATTAATAAATAATGGTCTTAGAACTAACTACAAACCATGCTGTGTAATGAAAATGGCCTGAAAACTTGAGCTTTCTTTGCATACTGTGATCCAGAGGACAGGAGCTGTCACAGGCAGAACAAGAGTTTGGACAACAAATTCAGAGCTCAGTTCCAGTCATGAGTCCTTGGTCAAGTTTTGCAGTAGGATTCTCAGTTGTTCCTTTGCTTCTGAAAAGGGTCAATGACATCTAATTTCTCCATTTTCTATGTGGGTGGCATGCATGGGCTCAGGTGTGTGTATATGTGTAGAATGTGTGTACCTATATGCATGTAAGTATGAATGTGTGTTGCCTGTGTGCATGCATATGTGCATGGATGTATGTGTATGTTGTGTGTGTGTATGGGTGTTTGTGTGTATGTGTGTGTGTGTGTGTGTGTATGGGTGTTTGTGTGTATGTGTGTGTGTGTGTGTGTGTATGGGTATTTGTGTGTGTGTGTGTATGGGTGTTTGTGTGTGTGTGTGTGTGTGTGTGTATGTGTGTGTGTGTATGTGTGTGTGTGTGTATGTGAGTGGTGTGTGTGTGTGTGTGTGTGTGTGAGGCAAACTGTGTAATTTCTAGCATGTGGTTGGCACTAAGTACATTTTCATCTTTTTCTTCCAAGACTTGCCTTGGACTATGGTTCTACACTTAAGAAAAAATTATTCATGTTAAATTAATGCTGGAGAGATCATGTTTTCCAACCTGTTATTCAATTCCAAAGATCTCCTCTTTTTATTTTACATAATTTTTATTATGTGATTAAGTTTCCAGGAATATAAGCAGTCAATTGGTCATGCTCACCTAGGATTCTTTGCGAGTTCCATGTATATTCCAGCCAAGTCCGAACTCGATACTGTACACTCTGAGGAATAGAATATTTGTTCATGTAGGCAATGATATGGTCCATGCAGACTTGGAAGTTGTTCCGATTGGCTGTTGCTGCCCCAATTACATCACGCATCTAAAACCATAAATATGGTCATTTACACCCAGGAGAGAAATTCCATCTGAAATGCTTGTTCTTACAAAATATCCCTGTCTATTGCTCTGATTGCTTGATTTTAACACACCGACATCAGGTCCTAATAAAAGGTAGGAAATGAGACTATCTCGCTGACAATAATAAGGCCCATTAGACTGATAATGTGAGATTTTTGTGAGGCTTTAGTCTCATAATGCAGGTGACTGCACACAATCTTCATATATTTATAAATTACTGTGAAAATGATAGTCGACATTTTAAAGCAACTATAATCCCTGCACAGCTGCAAGGGAAGTGTAACGAGAGATGAGCAATTATCCTGCAGAATGGCTAGTTGGTTTGGTTTTGAGAGCCTCTCTGCTGAAGTACCTTTCGCAGATCAGCCAGGGTGGTTGCCTCTATAGGCTCAACTTGTCATGCAATTCCAGCCTCTGTTCTTCCCTTTGTGTTGTTTAGACAGATAAAATCAAATTGTACCATGCTCAAGGCACTGTATTCAGCAGAAGTTGAAATGTGCTGAAATTACTGGAGCGGTGACTGCCGCTGTGACAGTCCTTAAGGAACTGTCAGGTTTAGTTCTCAGATGTTTATAACTCAGCCATAAAAACCCATTCTAGGTTAAAAGCTGATCTTTAAGGTCTCAGCACAAAAAAGATATATTGCCCAGCTCTTCCTCTCACATAGAGAGAAGCAAGTGGTTATAAATTTGCTTTGACTGTGAGTTTATTATAGGAGGAAAACCAGGTTTCACAAATACTTTGCTCATTCATTCTAGTAGCTGTGAAGTCTTTTCTGTTTATGGAAAAAAAAACTCTTGATTTTTTTTAAAAAATATAGCTCAAATACCTTACATTGTGATAGCTTCCTCAATTTACAGTTTTAGAGGTAATAGAATCTCCTACTTTTTCAAAGTATTTGTAAAGAGCTGTACAGACAGTCCTTAACGTCCGTCTTTCAGAGGCTCTTATGCTTCAACAGCTCCGCAATTATTTTTCTATGGTCTCAATACCTAGATCTTCTCTTTCCATGTTCATGTGCCACAAACAGCATTATTCAGTTTTTGAAGGCTGTCAGACATGATTTATCAGAGGTTAGGTTGAGAGATTTAACAAGGGTGTTAGCTGGGATTCAAGGACAAAGTTAAGTCTTACTAAATGGTTTTGAGGGTTAAAGGATTTATAGTGTGTTCATCTGAACATCTTATCCTTCACCAGTGTTGGGCTTTGTTGATGTAGGTAGGAATTGAAGGTAATATGTACTCTGCAATGAGTTCCAGTCTAGGGAAGCATATGAAGGTTAGAGAGTTAGAAAATATCAGGGTGTGTGGATTATATCAGAAAGTAGAATTCAGGAGTAAACAAAATAGTTAATTTGAGGCATAGTCACTGATATGACTGTATGTGTAGATTTTGAATACATGGCTATGTTGTTTGAGGCTCTCTTACTTTTGTTTCTATCTGTTTTCTTTCCTAGCATCTTTTAATCACTCTGAGAGCTTAAGACACAAGTCTTTCTCTGCATCTTTAATCTTTCTCTTGTATATCAGTACCACAATTTCAGGTGTTGCTTGCCCAGGTTACATCTTCAAATGCAATTTGAAAGGCAAGTACAGTATACTTATTAGATTTTCACATACATAAGAATCACCAGAAGGAGGGCTACTGATTTCTCTGAGTTAATTTTGCTGAAGTTGGTTGTCAGCTGTAGGAGTTCTCTGCTAGAATTGTGGGGGTCGCTTATGTATTCTCTCATGTCATCTGCAAATAGTGATTCCTTGACTTCTTTCCTATTTGTGTCCTCTTAATTTTTTGTTGGTTTATTACTCTAGCTAGAACTTCAAGTACTATATTGAATTGATAGGAAGATAATGGGCAGCCTTGTCTTGCCCCTGATTTTAGTGGGATTGATTCAAGTTTCGCTCCATTAAATTTGTTATTGGCTATTGGCTTGCTGCATATTGTTTGTGTTATGTTGATGTATGTCCCTTGAATCCCTGATCCCTATAAGACTTTTAACATCAAGGGGACTCTTACAACTGATAAACAGTTTCAGCGAAGTGGGTGAATATAAACGAGGTTCTAGCTAGAGTAATAAGACAACTAGAGGAGATCAAGGGGATACACACTAAAAAGGAATAAGACAAAGTATAGCTATTTGCAGATGATACAATAGTATACATAAGTGACCAGAAAATCCTACCAGAGAACTCCTGCCGCTGATAAACACCTTCAGCATAGTGATTGAATGCAAACTGAACTAAAAAATTCATTACCCCTCCTTTACACAAATGATAAACAGGCCGAAAAAGAAACTAGTGTAACAATGCCTTTCACAATAGCCACAAATAATAAAAAATGTCTTGGTGTAACTTGAACCAAGCAAATGAAAGATTTATATGGCAAAAGGTCAAGTCCCTGAAGAAAGAAATTGAAGGAGAACCCAGAAGATGGAAAGATCTCCCATGCTTACTAAAAGCAATCTACAGATAAAATGTAATTCCCATCAATATTCCAACATGGCTTTGTACAGATCTTAAAAGAACAATTCTCAACTTCATATAGAATAACACAAAACCCAGGATAGCCAAAAGAATCCTGATGTTAAAAGAACTTCTGGAAGAATCACCATCCCTGACTTCAATCTGTATTATAGAGCAATACTAATAAAAACTCCTTCATTGCTGGTGAGATTGCAAACTTGTACAACCACTTTGGAAATCAATGTAGTGGTTTATGAAGAAACTGGAAATAGTTCTTCCTGAAGATCCAGCTATACTGCTCCTGGGCATATACCCAAAATGTACTCCACCATACCACAAGGACAAATGCTCCACTATGTTCATGGCAGCTTTATTTGTAATAGCCAGAAGTGGAAGCAACCCAGATGTCCCTCAAGTGAAGAATGTAGACAGAAAATATGATTCATTTACAGGCAAATGGATGGAACTAGAAAATATCATCCTGAGTGAGGTAACCCATACCCAAAAGGACATGCATGGTATGTTCTCACTGGTAAGTGGATATTAGCCAAAAAGTACAGAATACCCAAGATACTATAGTCCCCAAACAGTTAAACAAGAAAGAATGCCCAAGTGAGGATGCTTGAATCCCATTTAAGAGCAGGAAAAAAATAGTCATAGGAAGAAGAGGGAGGGAGTAACCTGGATGGGAGAGGGGAGTGCAAGGGGAATAGGTGGGCAGAATTTGGTATGGGGAGAAACAGGAGAAAGGACCAGAGGGCTAGGAGAATGAATGGAAATATGCAGCTGCTGGGGGTTGAGATCAGGGCTCAGGGGACTATCTAGGAAGTCTCAGAAACCTAGGGTGAGGGAGGCTCCCAGGAGTCAATGTGGGTGACCTTAGCCAAAATGCCCAACAGTATTTGGAATCTTAAGAAACCTCTATAGCCAGACAGGACTCCCACTAGAGGAATGGGTACATCAAGCCACCAACAAAACTTTCCTGTATAAAAGAAATGAAGGGACAAAGTTGGAGCAGAGTCTGAGGGAATGGCCAACTAGTGACTAGCCCAACTTGAGTCCTATCCCACAGTCAGGCACCAATTCCTGACACTTATTGGTGCTATGTTGTGCATGTAAACTGAAGCCTACTACCATAGCTGTCCCCTGAGAGCCTCTACCCAGCAGCTGACTGACACTGATGCAGATTTCCACAGACAAACATTGGATGGAGGTCAGGAACCCCTATGGAAGAGTTAGGGGAAGGATTTAAGGCCCGGAAGGGAGTGGTAACCCCATAGGAAGAACATCAGGGTCAACTAATTTGGACTCCTGGGAGCTCCCAGAGATGGAGCCACCAACCAATAGCATACATGAGCTGGTCTAAGACTCCCAGCATATATGTAACAGGGGATTGCCTTGTCTTGCTTTTATGGGAGAGGATGAGTCTAATCCTGCAGAGACTTGATACACCAGGGTTGGGGGAAGGTCACCCTATCAGAGGAGAAAGGGAGGGGGAATGGTGAAGAGCAGTATTTGGGATGTAAATCAATAAATTAATAATTAAAATTTCAGTCATCAAAAGATTTTTTAAGATGTATGCTGTGGTTTCAGTAGGTCTGAAGTTGAGTCCAAGTTCAGGCTTTCTCAGGTGATATAGCTGTGGCTGTCCAGGGAAAGCATTGCACTGAGGCTGGGCATACATCATTTCATTTTTCTCTCTTTATTGATTTTGAGACAGAGTCTAGCAATGCAGTCCAGGCTGAGCTCGAATTTGCTACATAGGTTAGGCTTTGATTTTTCCCCCTTCCTATTGCTTCTGCTTCTCAAGTGCTCAGATCACAGGACAGAGTCATTGTTTTCCAGTCTTTTGAAAATTGCTTTGCACACACTAAGTGCTCAATATGTATTTGATTTTTACTTTAACTGTCTATTTAATCACATATTGTTCTATTTTAGATGTTATGAATTTAGAGTAATAATTGCAATGGCTCATCATCTTGTCTCTTTTAGAGACAGATTGTCACTATGTCACTCTGATTGTCCTGGAACTCACTATGTGGGCCAGGGTGGCCTCAAACTCATAGAGATCTTTTTGCAACTGTTTTCCATATTCTGGGTTTAAAGATGTGTGCTACCACATCCTGTTCAACCTCCTAATCGTGTTAAACTTGAATCTCCTCATTTGTCAAAATGGGAAAACAATGAATGCACCCCACATGGATTTATGGTATTATACCATAATGGATTTCTTTTTCTGTTTCACTGCATTTAAATTTAAATGGAAAAAATTTTCCAACTAGTTTTATATTTCAACTGTTAGTAAATTTCTCCATCCATTGATATGATAGTTTATATTACAATGTTTAACTTCTTGAAACTCATTGTCTAATACCTAAATTTTTTTTTCCAATGGAGTTGTCTTTCTAACTTCCCTTTCTAGTCCATTAACAAATCTAAGCTGAAGCGGACATGTCCCTGTGCATTGACAATAACGGCCTATCTTTTGTCTGCATTTTTATGTGTTTGCATTCGAGGCTTGCTTGCTCCTCCTAGCTGTAGGCAGTTTCTGAGAGATAGTCATGCAGTCTTTGAGACTCTTTCCTGAGAGTGCTTTTTATAATCCAAGTCAACTAATCCATAATTCCTACTGTTTTATAGCCATCATATAGTCTCCCTATCTACCTCTTCTACAGGATAGTGCTAGAACCACTATCAGCAGAACAATAGACCTACATCTCAAAGCTTGATGAAATTAGCTATTTTCGATAGCTAATTTTTACTTTAACTGTAATTTTTACTTTAACTGTTACCCAGCTCTAGTGCCTCCCTTACTAGTAATACATTGTTTTATTCAATATCCTCATCTTCATGGTATGGAATGCTCCCTTCTTTAAAGACCCTTGACTACTTTTCAATAGCAATTGTCCTTAATCTGCTATGTACTGCACTTAAACAATAATAAAACATACATTTAGGGCTGGAGAGATGGCTCAGCAGTTAAGAGTGCTGACTGCTCTACCAGAGGTCCTGAGTTCATTGGTGCCTCACAACCACCTGTAATTGTATCTGATGCCATTTTCTGGTGTGTCTGAAGACAATTAGAGTGTATTCATATACATTAAACAAACAAACAAATCTTAAAAAAATACATATTTAAAAATGCTGGCCCTATTTAGTTTATACTATAATTAACATTGAATCTCCTTGTTCAATGCAGTTCCTAGGTTGGCTTCTTATTGCTTTTAAGGAAAAACTCAGATTTAATATTCAGAATTCTTAAAATATTTTATTATCAAATTTTTTTATTAGATATTTTCTTCATTTACATGTAAATTTCTCCTTTCCCAGTTTCCCCTCCAAAAA
>NW_022196896.1:17843480-17859796 GCF_008632895.1 Mastomys coucha
ACATCTGTGTTAGTCAGGTACTGTCAGAGCCTCTCAGGAGATAGCTATATTTAGGCTGGCCTGCCCTTTCTTCAGTTTCTGCTCCATAGCTAATCTCTGCAACTCCTTCCATGGGTATTTGGTTCCCCCTTTTAAGAAGGAATGAAATGTCTACCTTTTGGTCTTTCTTCTTCTTGAGTTCCTTGTGGTTTGTTTGAATTTGCTTTTATTTCCAAAAGCTCTTTGTCTTATTACTGCTGCCTGGATCTCAAACACAATTCATGCTTTACCACTGACATCTTTTCATAACTGATTATGATCAATGGAACTGCCTGTTGATGATAACTGGATACTACCTGTCTCTTGAAAAGGACTCACATGCATTTGTTCCATATAACCTGGGAGACTTCCATTTACTGAAGAGCAGAGAGCTTCTGAACTCCTCTGCCATATACCATATTTAGCAGACATTTAACATTAATAGATGCATTATTTGAGTTCTGACAATTTTGAGCAGTATAAAATATCATGATAAGTAGTTCTTACTGTTACAAGATGAATTTTATCCATACTGCAGTGAATGTGTTATGAATCAATAGTTTTTCTAGTGGGTTTATTGATTTTGTGATATAGTTTGGGTTCTTAAATCATGTATTATAGCCTTATATGGACTTGTATAACTGAATGTGGGGGCTACAATATTGAGACCATAAACATTTTCAGAATGCCTAATGACCTAAAATTAATTAAATAAAATACCTAATGAGTCTGAAGTGTCTCTGGCAGAGTTTGCCCAGGCTGTCCTGCATAAATTCACTTTAGTCTTGGTTCTGATACATCACAGGCATTCTTTTTTTTTTTTTTAAAGATTTTATTGTTATATATAAGTACACTGTAGCTGTCTTCAGACACACTAGAAGAGGGAGTCAGATCTCATTACAGATGGTTGTGAGCCACCATGTGGTTGCTGGGATTTGAACTCAGGACCTTTGGAAGAGCAGTCAGTGCTCTTAACTGCTGAGCCATCTCTCCAGCCCCTCATCACAGGCATTCTTTGCATTGTGTATTTTGCAACACATTATGCAAGAATACATGTTCCTTGAAACACCTGGCTCAAATTCTAGACTCTATTATGTATAATAATGAATTATAATGTTTTACTATAAATTCAAAGGGTTTATATCCTAACAAAATTGACTGACAGGTCTTCTGGAACACTTAATACCTAAAAAGGAAAACCATCTGGATAAGGTGGCACTTACATGTAATTCTAGCACAAGAATTTGAATCCATTTTTCAAAGAGAGGAAAGAGGACCATAAGTGTGAGGCTAGCCTAGACTAAGTAGCAAGTCTGTCATCCCACCAAGAGTCAATGCTGTAATGTTGATCCAAGTACATTCTATTCCACATCATTAAATAGGTGAAAGGTAACAAAACAAGGAAGAGAAAGGAGCAAAAGGACTACAGATTTCAACATTTCCTCCATAATATTTATAAATGTTTGTTACCCTTTTAAAAATAAACATTGTACATAGGGATTCACTGTCAGCTTACCTGACCAATTAAGCTGGAGAACACAAAAACTCCAGAAAAGAAATTCAAGAGTTGAAAAACAATTTCAAATGAAGTCTGTGGCTCTGCAAGACCCCCGATAGTAATTAAAGATCGAACTGCCCAATAAAAACATCGCAGATACCTGTAAAAAGGATGCATAGATTTTCTTGTACATACCATTGTAACCCTGTTTGCTCATATGCACAGTTCATGTATGCAGGAACTAACAAACAATGTGTGTGCTATGGTAAACTTCTTGATAAACATTAGGAAACAACTAAACACTTAAATACTAGGAGGGTATTTACTAGTCATTTGCAAAAATTGATGGACTGCTTTATCAGGCTTCTATTTCTTGGGTGAGAAATTTGTGCAAAGCTTAGCATAAGTGCACTGTCTATGTTCCAGAATGAACAAGCAACTTGGAGCAATTTGGATGTTGGGAGACATCTCAGAAGATGAGTTAGAGGCCATCTGCTTTGTCCCTTGAATGTTATTGTTGGCTTGGTATGTATGTTTTTTTCCCATATAATCTCTTCTTTGAATGCCCAAGGTACCTTACACGTCTGAGCTTAGTCTGGTTGGAAGTAGATACCAGTAGAAAGGTAGCTTTCTATTTATCTTCCTAATGAGACAAGATTGTGTTTCCTCAGACTCATACTCTGCCTATCTCAACATACATAGACTTTTTTTTCAGTTGCAAAACACGATTTTTTCTCTATACACTTTCCTTTTGTCTCCTTAGACATCTTCCCCACATCCTTGCTCACCCAACTCCATACCCTTTCTCTCTGTATTTTTTAGAAACTAACAGACCAACCAACCAACCAACAAACCAGCAAGAAACAAAGGAAAAAATAACACAACATAAAACAAAAGCAAAGAAAAAGATTCAGAAATACAAACACACAAAGACATCCCCCCCCACACACCATAAGAACATAAAAATCAAAACATAATATATAAGTTTTCAGACTTCTTAATAGTAACCACTTCCTCTAGATTGATCATAGCCCGATATGTAGCTTAAGAGAATCTTATAATCCTGAAACCCCATAGTATAATAATCATCTCTTGCCTTGTTCTGTTTGTCCAGCAAATCCCTAGCACTAGCTTGAATTAGTTAGATGTGTTATGCTCCATCTCTCAATGAGAGAGATAGCAAAGAATTTAAGGCTATCTTTAAACTGATAAACCAGGGCTGATGAGATGCCTCAGCAGGTAAAAATACTTGCCAACAAGCCTGATAACCTGAGTTCAATAATTGGGAATCGGGAAAGGAGAACCCCATATGCACACTGTGTTCTCTCCAACCCCTCTAAAACAAATAAATGTAATAAAATTTTAGTTACCAAACTAGCAGCATGTGGAGAATGTTAATAACTCTTTATAATTTAGATCCAATTGTTTCCAGAAATGAAAAATAGAGCACATGAATATGTTCACTGTCTTTTCTAAATATTTTTTCATTTATTTTTTTATTCACTTTATATACCAATACCAGTTCCCCATCTTTCCCGTGTCCCTCACACAACTCCTATACCCATTTTCTCCTCCACTTTTCCTCTGAGAATGTTGAGCCTCCTGGTTATCACCCCAATTCTACAGCTATTAAAAACAAGAACATAATGAATTTTGCAGGCAAATGGATGGAACTAGAAAGTATCATCCTGAGTGAGATAACCAGATCCGAAAGGCATGTATGTATGTATTCACTTATAAATGAATATTAGCTATAAAGTATAAGATAACCTTGCTACAATACACAGATCCAAAGGAGCCAAATAACAAAAAGGTCCTACGGGAGGATGCTTGAATCTTTCTCAGAAGGCAAAATTAAATAGATATTTGAGGTAGATGAAGGGAAGGAACTGGATGGGAGAGGGATAGGGATAGGAATAGGGTGTGGGGATCAGGTATAGGGAGAGCAGGGGAGAGAGAATAGAAATCATCAGTGGGTGTGGAAACCCCCACCTCTATATATTTTATTATATTACTTAATTTGAAAACGTGAAAAGAAATAAAGGCATTTTTCTAAGTAGGAAAACCATGTTTGGATGGAATAGAAAATTTATCTAGAATGTCAGAACACCAAATAAAACTACTTGGCTCTGATAATACAGCCTGTGTCAGGCATTCCTACTGTATCCTTATAAAACTTCTTATACATAAAAGGGGGAAAGAAGGATTGTAAGACTCAGTGATTGGAGACTAGGGCAAAACTGACTTTTGGACAGGACAGGATGGCTGAGTTCTTGTTCTTTCAGAAGCTAACCTGTTGCTCTCACAACACCTGCCCAAGATCAAGCCAGCTAATACTTTAGCAGAGAGTGAGAAGGCATTGGACGCACTCCTGACTCAAGAGTTGTAGACAGTGGCTAGCTTCTGGGGGTAAGATAGTCACTTTTGCTTAAGTGTGTGCATCTTGTTAGACAGACCATAGTCCAATGGATGGATGGTCTCACACCCAGGAATATACAGGTAACACAAATTGGAGACCTAATTTCTTTTTATTTATGTATTTTATGTGTATGAGTACACTGTAGCTGTACCACCCCCTTGCTGTGCACTCCCTCTCCATGCTCCTCCCCCCTTCTCCGTTAGGATTTAGGAGTTCCACAGGAGCACCAAACTACCCAACTGTAACATATCTGTAGATGAGCTAGCTCAGATCTGTATAGGTTCTCTGATTGTCACTTCAGTCTCTGTGAGTCCATAGAATCAACTAAGCAGGACTCATAGGATGCAGGATATTTTTAACCTGCTAGATCTAGGACTAAGCACCACAACAAAAGTAATAACAAAGAGCTAGCCAACTAGCAAGTGCCAAGACAGGAAAACTTCCACCAAGTCAATGTCTAGAAGGATTAGCTTAAATTGGCAAACTTGATTTCCAAGAAACAAAGCACAAAAGTAAATTGGTGGGTGCATTTTAACTTTTCAAGTCCTTATTTTAAGCACCCCATCACTTAATTTATTTTGGTTACTGGTTCTTAACCTGTTGATTTATTTAAAATAAGGAAGCTTGTAAAATTTAATATGGGCAAAGAGTAGGAAAAGGATAGATAGTTTTCCTATGTGGTCAGTTCTATTATACATCACTTTTGAACAAAAACACTCACCTTCTTATTTATAAATGTTAAAAGTGACAGCTAAATCTGAAATGTTGGCATTGATTTCCCAAGTCTCAAGGGTTAGCCTTGAACTTTTAAAATATTAAATAGTATGCTACTTTAATTGGAAAATTTTCTGCCCTGATGCTTTGTGGTTTATTTTTGGATTCTTTTCTCAGATATGTCTTACACACCAAGACATGCCCAACCAAAAATAAGATTTGTAATTTAATTAGATGGCCTCATATTGATTTTCTAGGATTAGCTTAATTAGTCAAGGGTGTCTATCTCTAATATCTACACTCCAGGCAGATAAATCTTTTCAAGGAGATTACATCTGGCTGATTTAATATATAGACTCTCTATAAATTTTTAATGCATGACAACACACAGCTTCAGTTAAAACAATAAGATAAAATTTAATATAAAACATGAAGAAAATATGAAACTGGATATTCTGCTTCTGTAAACATATAAGAAACTTAAGAAACAATTTAAATAATCTAATAAATAATCTAAACAAAAAGTATAAAGACCCTCAATATCATTGATAATCTGGAAAGTGAAAATCAAACCTATACTGAGGTTATCATCTTACTCATTAAAATGCCCATAATTAAAAAGATATTTAAATAATCTGAGATGCCTACATTCTGTTTTCTATACTGATTTCTAAGTCATTGACAATATAGAGACACTCATTTTCACTCCAACCTTTCCTGTGTTTCCCAAATACCTGTTTTCCTTTTTTTGATTATTAAAATTCTACCTGTGGTAATATGGCAATGTTGTAGTTTTGATATGTATTTCCTGATGATTAATAATGTTGAATACCTTTTATGTTCTTATCAGCCATTTCTCTTTATTCAAGAAGTGTCATTTAAGGCCTTGTTCATTAAAAGTTTTTGCTATTAATTGCAGGAATTTCTCACATTTGGGACATTAACCCATTCTCATGTATATGGTTTATAAATATTATCTGCAGTTTTGATTTGCTGTCTATTTTGTTTCTTTTTTAGTATGGATAGAAACCCATGTTTGTTTGTGGTGTAGAATATTTTTAATGTGTTGGAAACCCATGCCTTTGCTTTGCTTTCATGTTTGCAGGGCCATATTAAATATATTATTGTCCAAGAGAGGTCACAGAGCAATCTTGCTCTGCTTACTTCTAATAGTTTCATCGCTTGAAATCTCACATTTGAGTACTCAACCAATTACTTGACTTGTGTGGATGGTGTAAGACAGGGGAAGAATCCACTGGGATTTTTACAGTTTGCCCTGAGTTGGTCACATTTGAGGAATGATCACTCATCCAATCCATGAACCCAGATGTCATTCTATTGAATAACTTCTGTTTCACATGCTTTCATTTGCATGATGTAGTTTTCAGTGTACCTCTGTTGGACTTCTTAGTCTCATATTCTACTCAATGGTGTTGTAAACAGAATAATTTACTCCAACTTCACAAAAATGGCATCACAAAATATGTATGCTTTTTATAGTCTATTGAGAGGTATTTGTGTTCATGTAATTTATTTATCCAAGTTGCTAAGTAGTCTCTATTATATATATAGTACTGCTTTCAAAAAAATCTATACGTTCCTTAGCTATATAAAATTTCTGATTATTGTGAATCTAGATTTTCTAAAAATTCTACCACTAGGATATATATTTCGATTTTTATTCAATAAAAAAGTGTGCAAAATTTAAATTGCAAAGCAAATGCATGATTAATGGATAAAAACCAACAAGCCTTACTGATCTTTTATTAAAATTGTTATATTCTTTGGGTGTGGTGTCATGTACTTTTAATTCCAGAACGGGGGAGGCAGGGACAGGCAAATCCCTAAGAATTCAAAGACAGCCTTGTCTGCATAATATGTTCCAGGCCAGCCAGAGCCACAGAGACCCTGTCTCAAAAAAAAATTATTTTATTGTTTTACTTCCATGTCAATAATGTATAAAAAATGAATAGTTTCAATTTGTGCTAACACTTGATACTGTAACTTATGATGGAGAATTTTAATTGTCTACATTACAGGACTGTGAAGTATCTTGAAGAATAATCAAAGCACACCCCTTGTGGTGGCATTTCCAGAGGGAATGGAAGAAGCTGGGGGTCTTTCCTGAATGTTCACAGCACCATCTCATGAACTGGAACCTGGGCAGAATAGAGAGAGACAAAGGAGAAAGTCCTTCATCTCATTAGATGCTGAAAGGGCCTTTGACAAAATACAACACCCTTTATGTTAAAAGTAATGGAGATATCAGGACTTCAAGGTGCATACCTAAATATAATGAAAGCAATGTACAACAAACCAATATCCAACATCAAACTAAATGGACTCCCATTAAAATCAGGGACAAGACTAAGCTGCCCACTCTATCCAATCTATTCAATATCTATATGAATATCAATATGAATTCAATTCAATCCATCTATTCAATAAAGTACTCTTAAGTTCTAGCCAAAGCAATTAGACCACAAAAGGAGATCAAAGGGATGCAAATTGGGAGGGAGAAAGTCAAGATAACATTATTTGAAGATGATATGATAGTATACATAAGTGAACCTGAAAATTCTACCAGAGAGCTACTGCAGCTGATAAACAACTTCAGTAAAGTGGCTGGACATAAAATTAACTCTAACAAATCAGTAGCCTTCCTCTACTCAAAGGATTAAAGAGCTAAGAAAGGAATTAGGGAAACAATACCCTTCACAATAGGCACAAATAATATAAAATATCTTGATGTGACTCTAACCAAGCAAGTGAAAGATCTGTATGACAAGAACTTCAAGTCCTTTAAGAAAGAAATTGAAGACGACTTCAGAAGATGGAAAGATCTCCCATGTTCATGGATTGGCAGAATTAATATAGTAAAAATGGTCATCTTACCAAAAGTAACCTAGAGATTCAATGCAATCCCCATCAAAATTCCAACTCAGTTCCTCATAGAGTTAGAAAGAGCAATACTCAAATTCATTTGGAGTAACAAAAAACCCAGGATAGCAAAAACTATTCTCAACAATAAAAGAACTTCTGGGGGAATCACCATCCCTGACCTCAAGCTATACTACAGAGCAATACTGATAAAAACATCATGGTGTGAAGCTCTGGGCTCTGCATTCATATAGAAATGCACTTGCACCTATACACAAGCACACGCACATGCACATATGCACACACACACACACAAAGACACACACACACACACACCAAGTTGCTGGTATTTTGCCACGTTAATTGTATTTTTATGTGAATGCTTGCGTGTAGATATTTAAATTATTTGGTTTCTGTTTCTGTATCTTAGTTTCTGTTCCTATAGGTAAATGATTTATAATAAATATCTTCTGGGGGGGGGGAGAGTCCACTAGCTTCAGAGGCTTGCTCTCTTTCTGCCTCCCGGGTACCAACCATGATGACATCTGCTGCCCGAAACACTTCCTGTTGTTCCTGTTGTTGCTGTTCCTGATGTTCTGTCTCATCTCAGGTCCACTGTAATGGAGCCTGCTTACATTTGAGTGAAACCTTCGAAGCTATGAGCCAAACATCCTCTCTCTCCAATAAATTGTCTCATTCAGATATTCCAGAGAGATGAGGCCTGACTAACATATACTGTTCATCTTAACATATATATCTTTCACCATTAGCTACTGTGGTATTAATTTTCTTACATAGTTTGTGTCTTAATTTTCCATGAAATTTTTCATATTAAAGTAAATACATAAATTAACTTAAATTCTAAGTTCATTTTGTTTATACATTTACAAGATTGATTTTGAGATTTCTAAGACCATGTTTACTCTGTGTGTGTGTGTGTGTGTGTATTTTACAATCAGTGGCCTTTGGCTATTAGATTTAAACACTTCAGGTCTAAAATGAATGAATGTAAAAAGGAGGCATGATGTGGTAGGGAGAAAGAAGGAGTACATGGGATGGTTTGGATGGAGGAAAGAAAGGGGAAATGATGTAGTTATATTATACTACCTACAGTATATAGAAAATCAAAGCTGGTTAAAAATAAGACCATTAAAGTATATAATGTTTGAGATATTTTTATTTTCTTTGCTCTCCGTCCTAAGGTAGCTATGCATTGTCCTTTAAACATTTTTTAAGACTTACTGTTTTCTAGAGAATACATTGCCTTATAATGTGTCTCATGTCAGTTCACTGGAATAGAAGGTAAGTTTGTCTATGTTATAGAAGGCCCTTGTATCTACTGAAAGGAAATTTTGTTATTAAGCAACTCAGTTGTTATGATTGAACCCTGATTTTTAAAATTTTCAAGTGATCTCTTTTATTCATGAGACTCTTGTTGCTTAATTGTCAAATTTTATTTGTGAATCTTGTTATTTTCTATTTAGTCCAGTTGTGGTTATAGCTGACTCATAAATCCATAAAACCCTTTAGTTATCAACTAATTAGCTACTGCACCTGCCCCTAAATAATTAACATTAATCATTACTTACAATTATTATTATAGTTATTAAGCTACCCCCAAGCTTTTGAGTATAATTCAGAGTAAGAATCATATTTGTAGATCAGCATAGGATACATATATAGACACAAACACACATGCACACACACAAACTCATACATACAAATATACACCTCAACACACACTCACACAGACACATAAATATACAAACATGCACACACCCACATGTATCAACATGTATACAGACACACATACATGCACTCACATTACTGATATTCCCATATACACCCTCAACACAAGTCATATATGCACACAAACATACACATTCAGACACACATGCTCACACTCACACATACATATACACACCACACATACAGACATATGTGCATACACACACATACACACCCACACCTTTATCAACATGCATATACACACATACAGATAGACATTAGCAGATACACAGACACCCTCCACATACACATTCACACAACCAGACACACACATACACACACATATACACACACATGCATGAACATACTCAAACACACACATACTCGCACACATACACACAGACAGAAACAGACACTTAAAATGCACACATACACACATATGTACATACACAGACATGAAGACACACACATGCATACATCTACACTATGCACATGCCACACAAGCACACACTCTTACACACATATAGACACATACATACATACATGCATATGCACACACATATACTTATACACAGACAGACAGACACAGACACATACCACACATGCACACACTGACACTCACACACATGCACACATGCACATATAGATACATGCATACAGACACATATACACCCAAACAATACAAACACATACATAATACAGACACAGACACATATACACAGACATAGACACACACACATACAGACAGACACACACACATACAGACACAGACAGACCGACACACACACATACACATACACATACACACACACACACACACACCTGCTCTGTATCAGATATTCTCTAATAGTTTCTATTCTATCTTACACTTTTTCACTTAAGAGCATACTTACACACAAGAGAGGTTTTACTGCTTGTGGTTGAACAGTGACTAACAGTCATCTTTAATAATGTAGGTACTGGTAGGATGTTTATTTCATGCTCCTGTAAATAATCCAAATGAAAACACACACATGCACACACTCTTACACACATAAACAGGCTTACACACACACACACACACAAACTGAAAGTAGAAAAGGAACTAGATGGGAAGAGGAAGGAGATCAATGGGAGTGGAAATGGGATGAGCACGGGTATTGAAAGGTGTCAATATGGCTAAAATACATTATATACTCTTGGGAACAGATATCATAATAAAATTATGTACAACTAACATGTACTTATAAAAGCTTGGAAAAATGGTGGCTTATAAAAATTCTTATACCAAAACTGAAAATTTAGAGGAACAAATAAAAGCCTCTTTCAAAATTCAAACTCACTTGTTGCCTTCACCATTATAGACCCATTTAGTTGAGCCAATTCCTTCATAATCTGAAGCCCAGTAATAAACACAGGCGTTAATGTGCAGGAGAAACAGCAAGTAACCAGTTGTTCGGATGACTCTGTCAGAGAGAATAAATGGGAAGTAAGGCTTGGTGTTGTTTCTGTAATGCAGCTGATTTCAACACTTTCTTTTTCTCTATGCTTCCAATGAGCCCTCTTGCTTTAGATTTGCTAAATGTCAACTCTCATTTGTGTAGTAGAAAGCGAAGGTGACACCACGTGTTGTCTGCCTGCAGAGTCTTGAATGGGCTTGACGGAGTGTAAAGAAAGTCTTCATTTCTTTGCACAGATGGTGTGAGTCAAGTCTGTGAAAGACATGCCTCAAGGGTCACTTCTTTATTTTGAGTTCCATAAAATACGCCACACTGATTTACCTGGATATCAGAAAGGCTCACAGAACTTCATGTTATGATGAACTGTTATTGAAGATCTCTACTCAGGAAGTTCAGAACAGCAAATGAGTGAAATTTAGGCGTAGGCAAGAATGTACTTGTCTCTTATTGTTTAAACTGTAACATAATAGGTTCTCTTCCTTACTTTAATCTAAGTGTACTTGAAACAGCCCAATTTGCTTCAGCATATGCACCCAGTTTATATAGAAAAATAAAAAAGGCCCCAGGTTTTTGAGCAGGGTGGTCATTGTCTCCTAAATGCCTTCTAAAATGTTCTGCCACCACTTTCTCTGCTTCCTCCAAATTTACTAATGAAACTCACCTGTAGACATATGCTTTGTCCATTATGGACTCCAGGTGATGGTTAAACTCAAAGAATGAAGTGTACTGTATAAGAAATAAGCAAAATAAACAAAAAATAAGTTAACTGTATGCTTATTTAGATAAAACAATGTAACATAGATTTTATTTTATTGGAAATAATTTTGTTCATGCCTTTAAAAAACTCCCATGTTGGGCAGTGGTAGCACACGCCTTTAATCCCAGCACATGGGAGGCAGAGGCAGGTGGATTTCTGAGTTCAAGGCCAGCCTGGTCTACAGAGTGAGTTTCAGAACAGCCAGGGGTACACAGAGAAACCCTGTCTCAAAAAACCAAACCAAACCAAACCAAACCAAACCAAACCAACTCCCATGTTATATTTAATGATATTTTCTTTAAATAGTATTTTACCATGGAGTTAAGCCTATAGAAATGATTGTTTTATTTTATTTCTATACTTTCATTGCAGTCTTATTTGTGATGCATGTTGAAAATGGATAGTGGGTTTCTTTTTAATGCATACAATAAAAGTTTACTCTAAATGTTTAAAATCATACTTCTGAAACATTAATAAAAGAAGAAAAATATGTTGTTGTTAACAGTAATTTGTTTTTAAGGAAGAGGCAGTAAATCTTTATATTTTTCAAAATGTAGAGTGCATCAAACATTAGTAGAGGCTGTGTTCTGTGCTGTCTGAAAGTTCAACGGCTTCGTGTGATCTAATAGAAACAGACTTGCTGTTTCCCTCAGGCTTCTTAAATGTGTAGATGCGTACAAAGGATATGTACTCAGCTGTAAGGAGGAATAAAATCATGACATTTTCAGGTAAAGGAATAAAACTAGAGAAAATACCAAGTGAGGTAACAAAGGCCCAGAGTGACAAACACTGTATTCTCTTTCACTTCTAGTTTTGTCTCAGCTCTCACTTCCTTGGGGTACTCCTATCCCATCCTCTCCTCCTTCTTTCATTTCTATAGGAGGTAGGTCACAGAATAGGAACATGGAATCACCATGAATCCCAGAGCAAAATGCCAGCACTATTGCTGCTGTAGTTCTGGAAACATTTACATCATACGTTGGTTCCTTCTAAAAATGATATAATGAAAAGAGTGTGTGCAGGTGTGCATTGACATGCTGAATGTGCTTAGAAATGGACTATCTTATAGATATATAATCCAAAATATCACCCAATTTATATGTGACTGCTGAGCCTTTGGATTAAAAAAATAATATATGTAATAGATTACTGTTATATGTAACACATTCATACTATATAGGAAATAGTAATATTTCCTCTTAAGGTAGAAGTATACACAAATGTTTGTTCCCCCAGAATTCCTGAAAATATCCTTCAAAAGTTCAGATTGTGTTAAATACAATTTTTGATAACTTGTTTTTTGGCATTTACTAGAAGTTTGCTGCAAGGACAATGTTTTAAAACTAATATGTTCATAGAGAAATTTTGTGTTCATAGCATGTTTTTTTTTTCATTTATAAGCTGGAGACAGGTATATAATATTTAACCTAGAAAATTGTCTATCCAAATAACACCTTTATAAATAACTGAAAGATAGGACTACTCAGCTAGAAAAAAGTCAGTGTTGACTTACATAATATTCTATATTAAAATGCTGGCTCTAGACAGCTCTCTAACATAGACTCAGAGATGGGGTCTAAAAGGGAATACTTTATAAGCTTTCACTAAAAAGCTATTTGAACTCCAAATTCCACAAGGATCTTAGTCTTTTTGGAAATCAGTTATTTCTGAACACATGCCTCCTGAAACTTTCTTGTGAGAGTCTAAGTTTGACAAGGTGGTAATCTGATGCTAGACTGTTGAGAGCATTGTGCTCTGCCTCAATTTACACTCGTATTCCAAAGCCACACCAGGACCCTCTAGAGTTTTCTTGGGCATATGGGAATACAGGATCAGGATTCTTTAAACTTAGATGAAGGAAGAAAAGTTTTAATAACAGTGTGAAGCAAAGTTAGCCATAGCAATTGCTGCCATTGTAGGATCCATCATGGTTGGTAGATTATGCTAGAAATGTAATCAACATGTTTTCCGAGGATGCAAAACCTACACAATTAAAATTTATAATGTATATTGAGTTACTTTTAAGAGGATTATTTTTTGAAGTTCCAGTTATCATTAATATCCTTTCAAAAATTTGGGATTTATTTATTTATTTTGTTATTGTTTTAAAAATATGTGTGTATAGGTGTTTTGCCTGCATGTATACTTGCTCTTGCGAATATGATGTTCACAGCTGACAGGAGAGGGTACCAGATCCCCAGGAAACAGAGGTACAGACCATGGTTTGCTGGAATGTGGATGCTGAGAACTGAAACTGGGTCCTGCAAGAACAGTCAGTTTTTAATAGTTTTTTAAAAAAGATTTATTTATTAATATATGTAAGTACACTATAGCTGTCTTCAGACACTCCAGAAGAGGGCATCTCATTATGGATGGTTGTGAGCCACCATGTGGTTGCTGGGATTTGAACTCATGACCTTCAGAAGAGCACTCAGTGCTCTTAACCACTGAGCCATCTCTCCAGCCCCCCAGATTTTAAATATGTACATAAGCATTCACTCAGATTGTTGCTAATTTGTATAAGTCACCCAGAAAATCTGAGTTTATGAAATATGTATGTCTGGGGATATTTTGAATAGGCAATATATATTTCAAAATTAATATTAAATATATCACTTCAAAATTTTCTCTTTCTTCTCACCTCTGTTCATCATAACTTTCCTTTTCATCCTAGGCAACTGCTTTAATTAGTTTTTGAAAATCATTTGTAGTATTTAGTAATTTATTTCAATTTAGAAAATTGAACAGTTTTTCTTTCTGGTTTATATAACTTAATGTTGTTCTGTAAAGTATTTTTCCATCTAGCTTTCCCCCATTTCCTTAGCAATTTATCTTGAACTTCTTTCCATACTATTACACAGAAAATATTCTTTGTTTTCCAGGTAAATCATTATGTAGATTGTCTCAGGGCCTCAGGAAATTTGTCTGCTTTTTTGTTTGTTTGTTGCTTCATTCGATCATCTGATATTTTAGATATTCAGAAAATCTCTGATAAAACAGGTTGCAGAGAAAAAATAAAAATAAAAAATATTTATTTGTAATTCTAGTCATCTTTGAAAGTATAAAAGCAGTCCATTTTTGATTATAAAAATACTTGTTTGTGGTGGAGAAGGGCTTGGGGTGGAGCAGGCAGCTGGCGGTTATCTGCTTGGCTGAGCGCTCACATTGTGGCAGGAGGGAGAAAAGGATTGTTGAGTTCAACTTGTGATAACTTTGAAATTGAGGGAAACTTCCAAGAACTGCTCAAGAGGTTCCTACAGTAGCTTGCCACTTCAGTGGCCACGCCCCAGGCCGATTGGTTAGCCTGGTGGTTTCTTCAGGATTGAACTACATCTTCCTGTTGTCTGCTTGCTGAACAGACTGGACTGTAGCTGCTGGTTCATGCCTTGCTGTCTGCCTACCTAGAGGACTGGTCTGAAGCTACTAAGTCATATTTGAGTATTTGATGTTTGCTACAGGACTGAACTGCTGCCCAAGAAGATCAAGCTCACCCCCAAAGAACTATTGCTGAACAGGCAGACCAGCCAGGAGGTTCAGGACTCACAAGTGGCAGGGCAGCCAGGACAGGATCCTCTCAATTTCCCTCTACACCTAGGAGTGACAGTGGTGGATCCACAGCCCGCTCTGCCCCTTCCGAGCAAGTGGAGAGCCTGCCTTCAGGGAGTGCTTTAACCCAGGGACTCTGGGGAGATCCACCATTCCCTCTCCAGTGACTTTCTAAGGCAGGACCAACCAGGAGGCACAGGCCTCACAAGTGGCAGAGTAGCCAGGACAGGATCCTCTCAACCTCCATTCATACCTAGGAGGGACAACAGATCCACAGCCCTCTCTGGACCTTTCTCACAAGTGGAGATCCTGTATACAGGTGTGCTCTGATCCCAGGACTCAGAAGAGACAACTGATCCACAGCCATCTGTGCCCGGTTTTACCAGAGGAGAGCTGTTCTCCCAGAAGTGCTGACACAGGCTTACAGACCCACAGGAGGAACAAGCTCCAGTCAGAGACAGCAAGAACATCTAACACCAGAATCAACAGATGGGGAAAGGCAAACACAAGAAACTTACCAACAGAAACCAAGACGACTTGACTTCATCAGAACCACAGCAAGTCCTAGATATCCCAAAACACTGGAAAAGCAAGATTTGGATCTAAAATCTTATCTCACAATGATGCTAGAGGAATTTAAGAAGAACATGAATAACTCCCTTAAAGAAATACAGGAGAACACAGGTAAAGAGGTACAAGCCCTTAAAGAAGAAACAAACAAACAAACAAATCCCTTAAAGAATTATAGGAGATCACGAGTAAACAAGTAGAAGCCCTTAAAGATGAAACACAAAAATCCTTTACGGAATTACAGGAAAGCACAAACAAACAGGTAAAGGAATTGAGCAAAACCATCAAGGACCTAAAAATGGAAGTAGAAACCATTAAGAAACCACAAAGAGAGACAACTCTGGAGTTAGAAATCTTAGGAAAGAAGTCAGGAAACATAGATGCAAGCATTACTAACAGGATGCAAGACCTAGAAGAGAGAATCCCACGCACAGAAGATACCATAGACAACATTGACACAAAAGTCAAAGAAAATGCAAAATGCAAAAAGTTCCTGACACAAAACATACAGGAAATCCAGGACACAATGAGAAGACCAAACCTAAGGATAATAGGTATAGAAGAGAGTAAAGACCTCCAAATTAAAGGGCCAGTAAATATCTTCAACAAAATTATAGAAGAAAGCTTCCCTAACCTAAAGAAAGAGATATCCATGAACATTACAAGAAGTCTATAGAACTCCAAATGGACTGGACCAGAAAAGAATTTCCTCTCCCCACATAGTAGTCAAAACACCAAATGCAAAAA
>NW_022196896.1:17859861-17864397 GCF_008632895.1 Mastomys coucha
AAAAAAAAAAAAAAACAAAGAAAGAATACTAAAAGCAGTAAGGGTAAAAGGTCAAGTGACATATAAAGGCAGACCTATCAGAATTACACCAGTTTTCTCACCAGAGACTATGAAAGCTAGAAGATCCTGGGCAGATGTCATACAGACCCTAAGAAAACACAAATGCCAGCACAGATTACTATACCCAGCAAAACTCTCAATTACCATAGATGGAGAAACCAAAGTTTTCCATGATAAAATCAAATTCACACAATATATTTCCACAAATCCAGTCTTTCAAAGGATAATAAATGGAAAACTCCAACACAAAGAGGAGAACTACATCTCTGAAAAAGCAAAAAAGTTATTTTCCAACAAAACTAAAAGAACAGAGCCACATGAATGGAATTCCAACTCTAACAACAAAAATAACAGGAAGCAACAATTGCTTTGCCTTAATATCTATTAATATCAATGGACTCAATTCCCCAATAAAAAGACATAAACTATCGGACTGGGTACGTAAACAGGACCCAACATTTTGTTGCATACAGGAAACCCACCTGAGTGACAAAGAAAGACACTACCTCAGAATAAAAGGATGGAAAACAATCCTTCAAGCCAATGGTCCCAAGAAAAAAGCTGGAATAGCCATTCTAATATTTAATAAAATCCAATTTCACCCTAAAGTGATCAAAAAAGATAAGGAGGGACACTTCATATTCATCAAAGGTATGATCTACCCAGAGGAACTCTCAATTCTGAAACTCTATGCTCCCAGTCAAAGGGCATCTACATTCATAAAAGAAACTTTACTAAAGCTCAAAGCACACATTGCACCGTACACAATAGTAGTGGAAGATTTCAATATCCCATTCTCTGCAATGGACAGATCATGGAAACAGAAACTAAATCAGGACACAGTGAGACTAACAGAAGTTATGAAACAGATGGATTTAACAGATATCTATAGAACTTTTTATCCTAAAACAAAAGGATATACCTTCTTCTCAGCACCTCATGGTACCTTCTCCAAAATTGATCATATAATTGGTCACAAATCAGGCCTCAATAGATACAAGAAGAATGAAATAATCCTTTGCATCCTATCAGATCACCATGGACTAGAGCTGCTCCTCAATAACAACATAAACAATAGAATGTCCACATACATGTGGAAGTTTAACAACACTCAATGATAACTTGGTCAAGGAAGGAATAAAGAAAGAAATTAAAAACTTTCTTCAGTTTAATGAAAATGAAGACACAACATACCCAAACTTATGTAACACAACGAGAGCCGTCCTAAGAGGAAAACTAATAGCTTTAGTTGTCTCCAAAAAGAAACTGTAGAGAGCATACACCAGCAATTTGACAGCACACCTTAAAGCTCTAGAACAAAAAGAAGCAAATTCACCCAAGAGGAGTCAAAGGCAGGAAATGATCAAACTCAGGGCTGAAATCATCCAAATATAAACAAAAAGAACTACACAAAGAATCAACCAAATGAGGAGCTGGTTCTTTGAGAAAATCAACAAAATAGATAAACCCTTAGCCTGACTACCTAGAGGACATGGAGACAGTATCCTAATTAACAAGATCAGAAATGAAAAGGAGACATAACAACAGACACTGAGGAAATCCAAAATATCATGAGAACCTACCACAAAAGCCTATATTCAACAAAACTGGAAAACCTGGATGTAATGGACAATTTTCTAGACAGATACCAGGTACCAAAGTTAAATCAAGACCAGATCAATGCTCTGAACAGTCCTATGAAATAGAAATAGTCATTAATAGTCTCCCAATCAAAAAAAAGCCCAGGACCAGATGGATTTAGTGCAGAGTTTTATCAAACCTTCAAAGAAGACCTAATACCAATACTCCTTAAACTATTCCGCAAAATTGAAATTGAAGGTACTCTACCCAATTCTTTCTATGAAGTCACAATTACTCTTATATCTAAACCACATAAAGGCCTAACAAAGAAAGAAAACTTCAGACCAATTTCCCTTATGAATATCGATGCAAAAATACTCAGTAAAATTCTTGCAAACCGAATCCAAGAACACAACAAAACAATCATCCATCATGATCGAGTAGGCTTTATCCCAGGGATGCAGGGATGGTTCAATATATGGAAATCCATCAACGTAATTCAGTACATAAAAAAACTCAAAGAAAAAAACCATTTGATCATCTCATTAGGTGCTGAGAAAACATTTGACAAAATCCAACATCCTTCATGATAAAAGTCTTGGAAAGATCAGGAATTCAAAGCCCATACTTAAACATAGTAAAAACAATGTACAGAAAACCAGTAGCCAACATCAAACTAAATGGAGAGAAACTTGAAGCAATCCCACTAAAATCAGGAACTAGACAAGGCTGCCCACTCTTTCCTTACCTATTCAATATTGTACTTGATGTCCTAGCCAGAGCAATTACACAACAGAAGGAGATCAAAGTGATACAAATTGGAAAGGAAGAAGTCAAATTATCACTATTTGCTTATGATATGATAGTATACTTAAGTGACCCCAAAAATTCCACCAGAGAGCTGCTAAACCTGATAAACAATTTCAGCAAAGTAGCTGGATATAAAATTAACTCAAGCAAATCAGAGGCCTTCCTATACACAAAGGATAAACAGGTGGAGAAAGAAATTAGGGGAAAAAAAACCCTTCACAATTGTTACAAATAATATAAAATACTTTGGTGTAACTCTAACTAAGCAAGTAAAAGATCTGTTTGACAAGAACTTCAAGTCTCTGAAGAAGGGAATTGAAGATCTCAGAAGATGGAAAGATATCCCATGCTCATGGATTGGCAGGATTAATATAGTAAAAATGGCCATCTTGCCGAAGGCAATCTACAGATTCAATGCAATCCCCATCAAAATTCCAACTCAATTCTTCACACACTTAGAAAGGGCAATTTGCAAATTCATCTGGAATAACAAAATACCCAGGATAGCCAAAACTAATCTCAACAATAATGGAACCTCTGGTGGAACCACCATCCTGGACCTTAAGTTGTACTACAGAGCAATTGTGATAAAAAATGCATGGTCTTGGTACAGTGACAGGCAGGTAGATCAATGGAACAGAACTGAAGATCCAGAAATGAACCCACAAACCTATGGTCACTCTATCTTTGACAAAGTATCTAAAACCATACAGCGAAAAAAAGACAGCATTTTAAACAAATGGTGCTGGCTCAACTGGCAGTTAGCATGTAGAAGAATGCAAATTAATCCATTCCTATCTCCTAGTACAAAGCTCATGTCCAAGTGGGTCAGGGACCTCCACATTAAACCAGATACACTGAAACTAATAGAAAAGAAAGTGGGGAAGAGCCTCGAGCAAATAGGCACAGGGGAAAATTTCCTGAACAGCACACTAATAGCTTATGCTCTAAGATCTAGAATTGACAAATGGGACCTCATAAAATTAGAAAGCTTTGGTAAGGCAGAAGACACTGTCAATAGGACAAAACGACAACCAACAAATTGGGAAAAGATCTTTACCAATCCTATATCTGATAGAGGGCTAATGTCCAAGGTATACAAAGAACTCAAGAAGTTAGATTCCAGAAAACCAAATAACCCTATTAAAAATGGGGTACAGAGCTAAACAAAGAATTCTCAACTGAGGAATACTGAATGGCTGAGAAGCACCTAAAGAAATGTTCAACATCCTTAGTCATCAGGGAAAAGCAAATCGAAGCAACTCTGAGATTCCATCTCATACTAGTCAGAATGGCTATGATAAAAAACTCAGGTGACAGCAGACACTGGAGAGGTGGTGGAGAAAGAGGAACACTTCTTCATTGCTGGTGGGATTGCAAGCTGGTACAACCACTCTCGAAATCAGTTTGGCAGTTCCTCCGGAAACTGGACATAGTTCTACCAGAGAACCCAGCTATACCACTCCTGGACATATACCCAGAAGATTCTCCAACATGTAATAAGGAGACATGCTCCACTATGTTCATAGCAGCCTTATTTATAATAGCCAGAAACTGGAAACAACCCAGATGTCCCTCAACAGAGGAATGGATACAGAAATTGTGGCACATCTACACAATGGAGTACTACTCATCTATTAAAACAATGTATTCATGAAATTCTTAGGGAATTGGATGAATCTGGAGAATATCATCCTGAGTCAAGTAACCCAATCACTAAAGAACACACATTGTATGCACTCTCTGATAAGTGGTTATTATCCTAGAATTTTGGAATACTCGAAGTACAATCCACAAACCACAAGAAACTCAGGAAGAAGGAAGACCAGAATGAGGACTCTTCATTCCTTCTTAAAAGGGGAACAAAATACCCATGAGAGGAGTTGCAGAGACTAACTATGGAGCAAAGACCGAAGGAAGGATAATCCAGCCTGATATAGCATCTCCTGAGATGCTGTACCCCACTAATACAGAAGTAGAGGCTCACAGCCATCCATTGAATTGAGTTCAGAGTCCACAATGAAGGAGTTAAAGAAAGGACTGAAGGAGCTGAAGGGTTTGCAGCCCCTTAGGACAAACAACAAT
>NW_022196896.1:17864597-17877667 GCF_008632895.1 Mastomys coucha
GAAATATCTAAAAAAAAAAAAACTTGTTCATAAGATAGGCAGTTAGTAGTCATTTCCATCTGTAGAATCAATGGCATTGAACAGTAGTACTGATGAAGACAGAGGAATGGAAAACTGTTTAGAATGTTTTGAGCAGTATTAATTTTAGGATATCTAAACTTGCTTCAAGATTTTCATTAGGAGAAGGAGAACCCAGCTGAATATAGTTTCTTTACCTTTAATATCCGATTTGTTCTGAATATTGGATTAATCCCAAAGAAGATGTAGAGAACTTCAAATGGCAGTAGAGATGCCACATCCATCTGTTGAAAGAACATATTCACATTTATGTGGAGTTTGCTTGCCTCTCTATGCTTGGATTTGTACCCATACATACCAATATATGTGCAAGCTACTTTTCTGTTGCTGTATAAAAATCTCCTGCATGATAACTTAAGGATGAAAGAATTCATTTTGGCTTATGGGTCTAGGGGGATACAGTTTATCACAGTGGAGAGGACGTGGTCTAGGCAGCGAAGGTATGGGGACAGAAGCATAAAGGTGTCTGGTCATACTCCATTCCAACTCAGGATGTCTAGAGTGAATAGGAAGGAACTAGTGGCCTGAGGGCTATAAAGCCTCAAATTGGCCCCCAGTGAGATAATTTCTCTATTGAGGTTTCATCTTTTAAAGGCTCTACAACTTTCTCATACCATTTCGGGGCCAAGTGTGAGTCTACAGGAGATATTTCACTTTCAATTACAACATTATGTTTTAAGTTGTCGAGCAATAGTTAATGACTATTTAACCCAAAATTGCTTTCTCTTGTAAAGACATTAATATCATGAAAACAAGGGTTCTAGTTTACAAACTAATATCAAACTAGTAAACTAGTCTATGGCCACATTTCTTTTTCACTTTCATGTGTCTGAGATCTCCTTACTCATCACCTTTGCTCAGATTTTTCATGTCCCATATAGTTCAGTGATGACACAAATGCTAATGTTAAAACATATTTTGACAGTCTCGAAACATGAGGACCTGGAATACAAATTGAATCTAGTTTTGATTTTGTTTGAAGCTCTTCTAAATTCATGACAATGACATTGCTTTACGGTCCACCTATTTCTTCAGTGCTCAGCATGGATTATATAGTTCTGGTTCATCTAGGTTTCTTGGTGATTTCTACCACTGTCTTCTTTGGGTTGTTTCGCTATCAACTACCTGCTATGAAAGTTTCTCTTAGAGACTCTTCATTAAGTCTATTAATGTCTTCACAGGCTAAAAGAGAGAAATAAATTCTGTTTACAATAGTTCAGCAACTCAGATGAAAAAAAGTTCTGAAAAGCACTATGATATGGCTATAATATTCATTTAAAAACTTTTCATACATTTACATTATTTTCATACCTTGGTAATCAAATGACATTCCTTAGGAGTCAGCATAATTTTGCCTACTTTTGTATATTTTGTGTATATATATTTGCCCCCCCTCAGGTATGTGTGTGTGTGTGTGCAAAAGAGAGAGAGAAAGAAAGAGAGAGACAGAGGGAGAGACAGAGAGAGGCAGAGAAAGAGAGAGAGAAAGAGAGAGAGAGGAAGAGAGAGAGAGAGAGAGAGAGAGAGAGAGAGAGAGATTTGAGTGTGCTGGTAGTACCTTTACTAGCATACTTTGAGGAACTAAGTTACTGTTTGTGGCAGGGAAGGCTGGAATTATGAATGGTAACCTTAGGTGATCTCATATCTGCCTATTTTTCAATTTGAAGATAGACTAAGAGAAAAGTATATGAGATAAGAACATGTTTTATTTTAGAAAAGAAAGATGTTCTATTGTCTAAGTAACAGCTTTCAGTTTGTTTACTTTTCTTATATGAAGTACAGGAAGAGATAGAAACAATTTTGCAAACTTTATACCACCACAGCACAAGAATTGGAAACTAGAGTTCTGTAGATAATAAAAGGTACATCCCATTTTCTGTAATTGCAATTTAACTTAGAGATCCCTGACTTTGGCTTGTACATATTTAACACCAAGTTTGCATAACTAGGGGAATGGATATAGTATGAAGTATGGAGAATAAAGTGTCAGGAGTACTTGCTGCTGCCTAAGAAAACACCCTCAGGTCTGAGTGATGTTTGTTACAAGAAGATAACATACGTGTAGCAATGATACTTAAAGTAAAAATGGTTCTGCTTAAGCCATTCTGGACCAATTTGTGAGTTGCCTACCTGAAACTTTGTAGAACTCCTATAGTGCCTCTTCATCTCATTTGAATCTACCTGGAATACATTTGTATTTTGATTAGGTTCAGAAATTTTATTAATTTTTACTTTCTAATAGTTATTTCTCTCTAATAATTTTATTCAACCTCAGCCTATAATCATGCTCCATCATTTTGCATTTTAAAAACACACAAGTATCCACATTACTTTTATCCTTTTCTTTAATTTCACTTACTTATTTACTTCTAACTAAAAAGTTTTATACAGTATATTTTGATCATTTCCTTTCCCCTAAGTTCCTTCAAGATCCTCCATCTCTGTACACACCCAATTTCTTATTCTTCTCTCCCATCCCCAAACCCCAAGAAACAACAACAACAACAACAACAACAACAACAAAAAACCATGAAAATACAAGGAGACACACAAATAAATGAACAAATAAAAAATCTGTAAGACAAAAACCAAACCAAATCAAGAATGCACCTACACGCATGCGCATGCGCACGCACACACACACACATATACACACCCACACCCACACCCACACACACACACACACACACACACACACACACACATACACACACACAGGCAAACATGGAATAAGGTTATAACTATAATTATATTTGGTTATAATTTGTCTTCCTACTTCTTTCATACTGACAAAATTATCAGTGTTAAAGTCCACATAGGAGCCCTTCCACACATAACATGTGTGTTATAGACCTCAAGCTATTTTGATATGATACATATATTACTTGGATCTTTATTTATCATTGTGTATATAGTTATATGATATGTTTGATATGTTTGTGTGTGTGTCTATATATTTATGTATCTGTGTGCATCTGTGTGCATGTATGTAGATCATAAGACAAGATTGTGGGGTTAGCTCTCCTTTATGATCTTACCTGGGTTTGAGTGTCAAACTCAGATCCCCAGACTTGTCCAGTGAATGCCATCTTGCCATTCCATTGGGTATTTTATTTAAAATCAGTCCACCTGGTTAAACTGTAATCTTGAGGACACGACTGACTTTGACAATTGGGTAAACCAGTTTCTTGAACATTCTAAGAACTTAGTAAATATTGAATAGATGGAGAGATACAGGCACGAAGAGAAGCATAAGAGTTTTCTAAGAATTTTCTGGACTCCTTTGTTTTCACGACTTTCTTTTTTCAATGGAGCAGAAATGCCACTTTTGGTTTACCTGCTTGAGTTGCTTAAGGTCCAGCATTTGGGTGTTTCTTTGACTCCATCAGCTGGCCATTTAAAATGCAGCATACCTCAAAGTTTTGTGATGTTCTCTTTCTCATTATGTTTACTTCTTGGAAAATCTCATCCATGTTTTTAGTTTCAAAGACCACCACACCAAATCTCTATCTCCTCTCCTAATATTGCATCCAGGAGCTATACTCAGTAAAGCCAGACTTTTGATGGTTCTCCCATCTCCTCAAGCCTGTTCAGTCTCTCTCTTGGCAGTGGCTTCCCTGACTTAAGTGAGACTTCTCTTTAGTCATTACAAGATGCTAGACAATGGTCTCCCTAAATTAGAGCACTTAGTCTCTATTTATGTCAAATTGTATGACCCTCCAAGATTTTCAGAAAAAAAATCCTCAAATTTCTTTTTATAGTTCACCAGACTCTGCTTTCTCTGTCTCCCTGTCTTAGCCTTCTCTATCTCACAGTTCTTCAAATGTGTCAGTTTCTCTCTTGAACAACTTTGCTGAAGTTGTTTGTGGAGTCCAGATCATGTTTCCTGTATCACAAAGGTGGAAAGGTATGGCTATTACCAACTAACCACCAAGATGAGCTATGTTAATACAATACAGAAGTGCACCATATTTCTTCTGTTTGTTTCTTCTTCATGCTTGAGCTTTGTAAAATGTTAGGCACATATCTTTGACCTTTGTTTTCTCAGTTCCTGACAGTGTCTAATACTCAGCAGGTATATCTATGTGTAATACACACTACAAGAGTAGAAAGATTCTTTAACAGTGAGACCTAAAATAATTAATTCTAGCATTTTAGCAATTCTAGTATGTGTGCGTGTGCCTGTGCACACACACACACATATTTCAGTTACAGGTAGAAAGGAATTTCTTATAAACTTTTAATAGATTTAAATATTAGAACTTGGCCATACAGAAGCAGCATCATTGTCTACCAAACATCTAACCACCCATGCTATTTAATATGAAAGTTTTTAATTGTCCCCAAATAATATTGAAGAACAATTAGTTGGAGCTTGTTAGATGACCTATCTGGTGAAATGCCTGCCATACAAGTTTGGAAACCTGAGTTGATAGTCACAGTAGCATGTGTCTATAGACTAAGTGCTATGTGTGTGTCTGGGTAGAGATGTGCAAATCTCTTAACACTCAGTGTCTAGCCAGGGTGGCCAAATCTATGGTCTTCCTGTTTAGTGAGAGACTCTGTCTTCAAAATAATGGTGGAAAGGAATTGAGGAAAGATACCTGACATTGACCTCTGGCTTCCATACACATATACATATATACACATACAGATACAAACACAGACTCACAGACAGACAGACAGATAGACACACACACAGATATACAAAGATGCCCACTATAGACACACACATGCACACACATACAGACACACACAGATACACATGTGGCAATGCGCACATGGGCACACATAAACATGAACACACATACATATCACACATGTACCACATCATTTCCCCCAATTTTCTAGTCAGCTCAGTTCCTAGTCCCTCTCCACTACTTTGGTTATACCTTTTACCCACATACACACTGTAAATTTTATAGGAATATATTGAAATATGTGCAAGATATGATTTGCATGATGAAGTCAAGAGGATTATTGATCCACAGGTAGACATAGACAGGTTTCATTCGTAGCCTTTTAAATCTTGTGCCAAGAAAGATTGAGTAAAATCAGCTCCATCAAAGCTCTAATACAGACACATGGCCACTACTCATGTGCCAAGCTGCTAAATTAAAATACTTCATTCTCCGACAAACCAAGAAGTTTTTTTTTTTTTTTACATTTATACCTTTCCTTTCAGAGTCTATAATTCCATGATTGAATAAATGTAAACACAGCTAAAAATGCTTGATTAAAGCAAAGTGGCATTTCGCAATTTTAAAATCCCTGTTCTTTTGAATGCTAAATAAATTTGGCACCATCAGCCTTATGAGGTTCAGTCTGTTTACTAGTGACAATTAGGCACTTACTTTTTAAAATGTCACCCTATTTAATTCCTTCCCTCTTTCAAGCCTGCTTACTATGCAGAAGGCATTCTTCAGGGGAAGCTTACCTTAGGAAGGGTATGCTAATTACATCTAAATCCTGTCCTAACAGATAGTCTTAGAGGATGCTCTACTCAGATGCTAGTATGTTTAGTCATAATTTACCTCGTCTGATCAACAATTCTGCAATTTTATATAGAACCAAGAAGAGAACTTAAAAAAGAATATTACATGCAGTGAAAGAATTTCTCAGAGAAAGAGAATCCTGAGCCAATTTTACTGTGCATTCACTCTTACAAACACATCTTGAATATCCTTGAAATCCAAGGATAGATAGGATAATGAGATAGAACACTGTTCCCACCTTTCAAGAACTTACTGTCAGGTAAGAAAGACAGCTAAAGACACAGAAAAGAAATAATGGTAAATGTGTAGATGTTCATTTATTGAATAAAGGCAGCTGAGGAGACAGGAAGGGAATAGTAAATTATGTGCATGTTTATTCACTGAATTCACCTGATAGTTTACTCCTACCAGTCATATCTTGAGGTATGTGTACCTTATTTAACCTTTTTCATCTTATTTAACCTTTTTCATAGACTTATAAATTAGGAACTATTTTTAATTTGGTAAAAGTAGAAGGGGAAGAGTTAATTTAGTTTAGTAAATTTTAGTAGTAAAATTTGACATTGGTCTGTTTCTGGGTATTATAGTTAGCTATGTTTTTCTCAAAGTTAAATAAATATCATTAAAATACCTAGAATTGTAAAGAAATTTCAGGTCACTTTTATAAACAGTAATTGTGAAGTGTGCCAAGCAGTTTCCTGGTCCTAACTGACATGGATTTTAGTTGGCACTAAGCATTTCCACAGATCCTTTGAGTGAATTTTATCAATCAAAAGTTGTAACTATGCCTCACATCCAACATCCAGAGCTAGGCCCTTGAGTTTGCTTAGCAGTTAAGAGCATATTCACTAAAACTAACAACCTGAGTTTGATTCCCAGAATCCACATGACAGAAGGGTAGAGCAAGTTGTCCTTTTATCTTCCCACATATACCAAGATGCCCATGTACATGCACCTGCACACAGTCATAGGCACACACAATACATACTTATGTAAATAACATAAAATCCACTGTCAACTTGGTTTTGGCTGCATATAAAAGAATTTTTATAATGAGGCATCATACAGCATCATTTTCAGAAGATGTTGTTAATAAATATAGAACACATGTAAACATCCTGGTTTCTTTCACTGTGGCTGTTTGCATTTCATCCTTTTTCCTAAAAGACTTAACAGAATTAATATTGCCATGTTCCAGCTCTGGTGTCATATGTATTAACTAAATACAATATGTCTTTAGTTTAGAAGGCAAGTAGGCATATCTGTCTAGTATATGGAGACAGTTAAATATTTATTCAATAGATGAATGAATACTTCTCTGGTATAACCAAATGAAAGTATGCAGTCGAGTGGATTGAGAACTTCAGGTTGGGAACTCAGTGTACATAGACTTTGTACCAAATGTAATCAACTTTCAAAGGCTAAAACTACCTACTCTAAATTAAAGGAGCCATTAAACTTCTTTTGAACAAACAAAGCAATTAGTTCCTGTTCTGTGTTTGTAGCTCATGGTAATGCATTTTAAATAGAGCCCACTGAGTGTTTTTATTGATTACTTTTCATGGTTTTAACACTCTATTGTGTGCAAACATCTCTTAGGAAGGTCTCCTTTTAGTGATTTTTGTCATTTTTCATTTGTCAAACATTGATTTTGTGCTTCTAATAGAGGCTGAAATTGGTGAGTTTTTTTAATATTTTTTTTTTGTGCTGTTACTTCTCTCATGTACAACACCATCATCATCATCCATCAAGCTGCTGTGAGCTCTGGGCTTGGAGAATGAGTGAACTTGTTCTGAAATCTTCACTGGGAATATTTTAAATAGATATTTGCTATAGCTTTGGCTATTATTGCCTTTAGAATTTTTCAATGAATTAATTAAATAAATAGAGATAAGGTACATGTCCCAGAAAACAAAAATTTAAAAGTAAGAATAAAATTACTCCTTTCATAATTTTGAAAACATAAAGAGTTTCTGAAGACTCAAAATAAAATATTCTGGATTAGAGAAGCCTGGTCTCATATTCCATAATACATAATAATATGATTCTGAGTTGCTCAGCATTATGGTAGTTGACACTTCATACTCTGATCTTAGAAGGCACATTTTATGCAATCCATGTAGGAATTTGTGACAAGGGAGTCACAGGGGATGCCCTTCCTACTGGCTAGCTCAGAAGACCCCCAAAAGCAAACAGACTATGAAATTCCAACATGGGAAATAAATCTAGGAGAATATACTTTCTCAAAGGTAAGATTTTTGGCTTTTGAAGTAGCCAAAATTGTATTTGATCCTGAGAAATGGGAAGTGATGAATTTGTAAAGTCAGAAAGAAGTAGATTGGAAGACATTCATTAAAAAATAAGACAATCGTGGGCTTTTCTTTTTTTCTTTTTATTAGATATTTTCTTTATTTACATGTCATGATTTCTCCTTTCCCAGTTTCCCCTCCAAAAAAACCCCCCAAACAACAACAACAACAACAAGCCCCTCTTCCCTCCTCCCCCCGCTTCCCACCCCACCCTCTCCTACTTATTGGCCCTGGCATTCCTCTACACTGGGGCATAAACCTTCACAGGGCCAAGAGCCTATCCTCCCATTGATGACCAACTTGGCCATCCTCTGCTATTCACATTTCATTTGCTCATGGCGAGGCATGTGTTTTCTTCCCTGTGGCTCTCCTATATTCTTATAGGAGAGTCCAAACCCTCTGAGTGTTTGCCATGGCTATCCACTAGAGAAGCTTAGAACAGTACTTCAAATCATTACAATACAGCACAGTAGTGGCATGATGGTGAACACTAAAAATAATGATAAGGTGTGGTTTGGAATTTTGCATTTTCATATTATTTAATTGCAAAATTTGAATATACATATGCACATAAGCCACCCATTCAGACAGTACAGTGAAATTCCAGCTATTAAAAGCTGGATCTTATGGAGGCATTTTTTCAACTGAAGCTTTTCTCCCTGGATAGCTCCAATCTATGTCAAGTTGACACACAAAACTAGCCAGTAGAACAACCTCATTTGAACATAGAAACACTTTAACTGAAAGAAAACAGATAGTAACAGTACAACCATCAAAATAAGTCCAGATTCACACATTCTAATCTAGAAGTGTATGTAGAAGCAGGGCAATATGAGCTCTATAAAAATAACTCCTTAGAAAAGGATTCCAATGAAAAGGAGTTAGGTAAACTTTTATACTTTATAAAAATTAAAAGGGATAATCATAAGACTGTTTAAATTAAATCAAAGAGAAAACAAACTCATAAACTAATTCAAAGAGAATACAAAGAACTGGCTGAGCAAAGACGGACATCAACAGAGGATATGAAAGAAGAATTCAATAAAGAGAAATTCTGAAAAAATGTTTTAGAATATAAAGCTCATTTAGTCATACAGAAACCCAGTAGAATGATTTACCAATAGAATGGATCAAATGGAAGACAGAGTATCAGAGAGAGATGACAAGATAGATGAATTAGAGTATTTGGACACTGACAAAGCTCTATCCACAGAAAGACAGTCAAACATTAAATGAAACAATCTTACAAACTTAGATTTTTTTTTTGTAGTCTAATTAGAGATTGTTCATTTGTCAATTTCTCTTCTCAAAACCTACTTACAATAATTTCTCCTCCTCTTACAAATTGGAGTCTCGGCTGGATCAACAATATATCACCAAGGTAGATGATATCACATATGATGTCAATAATAATCCAGTAGATCTTGTTGTCTGGTGTTTGGCATGGAAAGACGAAGCGCACTGGTAGCAGCCAACAGTTCCAGTTATATGCAATGGTGACAAGCAGGAGCCATAGGAGATAGACACGATCTAGCAAAATAGAATTGATGTCATGCCAATGGGTATAATACGAGCATTCTAAGAAGTTTCTTAGATTGATCAAGTGGAGGTACATTTTTGTGTGTATGTGTGGTGTGTTTGTGTGTGCTCTGGTGTGGAGAGAATAGAGACTGACACTGTGTGTCTAGATGCCAGTTCCCACTGTATTTTTTGAGACATGGTCTCTTAGTTCATCCATTGCCACCAAGCTTTGTGGGTCTAGCTGTCTTCTTCTATTCAGTTGCTAGGATTAAATATGCACTATCAAGACCAGCTTTTACATGGGTACTGGGAATCCAGATTCAGGCTCTCATGCTTACATGGTAGGTCGGCACTTTATAGACTGAAACATCTCCCTGACCCTGATACTTTGGAGATAAGCACTTTAGTAAGAACTTCTATTAAATACTTAACACAGTTCTGTCATGAGTAGAAGTCTCAAAAAGAAGCAAAATGACAGTATCATTTTTTCCAAATGTGTACAGTGCCCCTTTTTTCTTTTGGCTAGATTGAATCTATTCCAGGGTACAACTTTACTGTTTGGATTCAGGATAATGGAATACTAGAAAATATAGATGTGCCATTGACAAGGTCTTCCTAAAGCAAAGGATCTTTGGTCCTAGTAATTAAGGTCTGTCCATGGCAAGTGGGAGAAAGGCCACCCTGCTAGAAGAAAATTGACTCTGAAAGAAGAGAGAACCAGTTTCTTGAGGCAACCAGAGTTCCTTCACATGTTGCCTCTGGAGGATTTACAAGAGAATTTGTTAGATTAGAATAATTAGCAAAGACATGGAAGAACACAAACACATACACACACATATGGATACATGTGTGTGTCTATGTGTGTGTGTGTGTGTCCATATGGCCAAGTCTCTTGAGACTTTCTTTTCAAAGATTATTTAGGCTAGAAAAAAGTCCTAGCCTGAGTTTTAAAACAGTCAGGAGTATTTTCATCTGTCTTCAACAAAGAAAGCAAAACAAACCCTTTCAGATCATACATTTTAAATTATGCTTTCAAGATAAAACACACTGTGGGAAAACTGAAGCTATCTCCATATGTCTAGGTCCCAGGGGTTCTGGCGACTGCTGGCCCTCCTTGTAGGATCCCCTTCGATGGTACCTGTGTAGGAATCTATGCTTCGAGGAAGTCTCATTCTTCTTAGGTACTCTTTTACAGGTACTATCTGGAGTTTGCAAGACAACATGTCTTGGTGTTCTTTCAGCATAGAATTGTTCTCTTGTTTTAGTGATATATCTGTAGACATTGCTTCATGGGGGAGAAAAGAAGAAATGTGTTTATTAGGTTAAAGTCAGTTAGCTTGATAAGGAAAACATTTGGTTTTGATGAAATTAGAGTATTTGAAAATCTTACCCTTTCTATGTATGGTAAGGATAAAGCAAAACCCTCATGTTTAAACTAATTACCTTTATTTTTCTATATATATTATAAGACATGTTGTACTTCCTCAGTATGTACAAATGTGAAATAGATTAGTGGTGTATATAAAAACTGAATAAAATATTTCATACATATCTTTTGAGTTATGGGTAAACGAAGTTCAAAATATTATTTTTTAATATATATTTATCAAACTATGATTTATTTCAACATTATCTTTTCAAACCTTAACTATTGTACAATGTACAGTATCCTTTGAAAACACAACTTCCCTCCAGTCTACTCATTTCATTATAATTAGATTTGAAAATGTTTATCTGTTCTTAAACAGTAATTTCTCTTATTTCTTTATGATTCATACTAAGCAAGTATCAATTATAATTTTTGATATTTTGTTCTTATTATTTTATCATACCCATATTTCTGTTATTATTAAGAATGTCAATAATTGTCCCTCCTTTATATGACTGTTTTTAAATCTCTTTTTCTTCATTAATTTTCTTGTATGTTCATGCAATACTCATACTTGTATGAGTATTGTTTAATATTAACAATAGAACTCATAGGAGGTGTTGATGATGGATTCACTATGTTTTTCTTCATCTCAAATTTTTCTTGAGCATGCTCCACACATTACTTCTTTTTTTACAATGTAGGTTCTGCTGATTGAACTCAGATCCTTATTCTTGCAAAGCATGAACTGTGACTACTGAGCCATCCCCCTAGCTTCTTTCTCTTCTTGGGGTAATTCTTATTTTTCTTCTAGATCCAGCCCTGTGGGGTCACACTAATGCACCCTCACCTTAATTTTTTTGTTTGTCTCTTGCTATTCTCAGATTTCTAAATCTCTCTTAAAATAAAGTAATAATATACAATTATTGTCTCAAAATCTGCTTTTCTGGATTCTAAGGTGAATAACTGGCCAAACCCATGTTCCTTTATAACTTCCTTCTTGCTAGTATTTGAGGGAATAATGCTTACCAGTATGAGAGCTGGCTTCTGATTCAGGGAAATTCTCTTCCTCTGTCAGTGTTTTCTTATGGAGAGCAGTCCTTTCACGCATTCTTACCACTAGGTTGTGTAGATGGGCATCAGTATATTCATTTATAATTGAGGTTTCAAGCACTTTGGTCTTAAAGCTAAACAAGGAAAAAAATGATGATAGGCCTCTCAGGAGATACATAAAGTTTTTTTTTCCTTTATGTATTCAAGATTATTAATATCTCCTTTTTGCAATTGAATAAAGCAACAAAACCACAAAACTAAAATGGACATAATTCTGGTATAACATAGATTGGCTTTGAAAAATCACATAGTAGGTACGTGCTTCAGTGGCACATATGCTGTTGGAAAAAAGTTGTATAAACAACAAATGGTCATTCTTGACAAAATGGGACCTTAGGACGTGGTTCTATAATTAATCCCTGTCACTACAAGCAAAGTTGGTATGCCAGGCAGGATCTAAGATGACTTCAGGATCTAAGATGACTTCAGGATCTAAGATGACACTATGACTTCACAACGCTAGGGATGATGAATGTATGTGTTTTGCTGCAAATGGTATATGGCATGATTTACGTCAAGATGAGATGGTACCTCAGGCTGATGTAGTCAATGTAAACTCCCTGAAAGCACAGTTTCCTGGCTGGCAACAGAACAGAAAGCCAGAGATCTACAGTATAGGGAGGATGTTACTGCTTGAAAGTGCCCCCCTCATGGTGGTCTTTAGTCAGAGATAAAGGATTTCAGGAGGTTGCCACCAGGCTGACAGTGACTTCTCAACAGCTGATAATAAGAAAACAGGCTTTATCAGCATCTAATGAGATGATCATATGTTTTTTTTTTCTTTGAGTTTGTCATCCTGAGTGAGGTAATCCAATCACAAAAGAATACACATGGAATGCATTCTCTGATAAGTGGATATTAGCCCAGAAGATCGGAATACAAAAAGTACAAACCACAAACCATAAGAAACTCAGGAAGAAGGAAGACCAAATTGTGGATACTTCTTTCCTTCTTAAATGGGGGAACAAAATACCCATGGAAGGAGTTGTAGAGACTATGGAGCAGAGACTAAAGGAAGGACAATTCAGAGATTGTTCCACCTGGGAATACTTCCCAGATTCATTCATCAAATCTAGACACTATTGTGGATGCCAGCAAGTGCTGGATGACAGGAGCTTCATATAGCTGTCTCCTGAGAGGCTCTGACAGTACCTGACTAATACAGAAGTAGAGGCTCACAGCCAT
>NW_022196896.1:17878037-17882172 GCF_008632895.1 Mastomys coucha
GAGGGGAACCTGGGAAAGGAAATACTATAAATAAAGAAAACATCTAACAATAATAACTTTAGTCCTATAAGTACAAGGATCTGAGTTTTGACAATAATCTGAAGGTAGATTCTTCCCAAAGCCTCCATATGAGGATCTTGGCTGGACAGGCTGACACCTCGACTTTAGCCATGAAACAGTTTCTGCAGAATGTCTAGCCAACCCCGCCAGGCTTCTGATCCAGGAACCTGGACAGGCGAGGGTGCATGCCTCTGGGTGTGTGGTGATTTGTACTACAACAAGAGGAAAGCACTTCATCTGACGCATCTTCCATTCTGAGAAAGCACAAGCATAGGACGTACAGAGTAAAAGCTGTCAGGTAAGTTAGTCTGCTTTGTAACTATTGGCTTATGTGCCTTCATCCTCTGCTGTGTGGGAATGGGTTTCACATTGCTACTGGGAAGCCTCAAGGGGCTGCTTAGAAAAACCTTCTAGCAAGTCCACACTTGTGAGCTTTTATCTCCTACCTGCTCCATGAATGTATGTATCTGTAAAAGCTCTAAATCCCCTCTCCCTCCCTCCCTCCCTCCCTTCCTTCCTTCCTTCCTTCCTTCCTTCCTTCCTTCCTTCCCTCCTTCCTTCTCCTTTACCTCTCTCCCTCCTTCCTTCTTTGGTTCATTCATTCATTCATTCATTCATTTAACTTTTTACTGATTCTTTGTGAGTTTCCCATCATGCACCCCCAACCCCACTCATCCCACTGCCCCTTTATATCCACCTTCTGTCTTTCTGCAACCTCCCCGACAAAAGAAAAAAGATTCACTGTGGAAGTTGTACTGTACCAGACTGTGTCACACAGTTCACAGTTTGTCCACACATTTTTACTTAAAACATGTTCATTGTAATAAGTCGTTGGTCTGGTTCCAGGCCTTCGACTTCTGCTACACTATCAATACTGTATACCCACTGGGAGGTCTCTCAGATAACCTGTTGTTGCCCTGTGTTATTGGAGATCTTGTGGCTTTCAATCTGCAAGACTCAGGGCCAGCTCTATCACTCTCATGCCCTTTGAGGCAGCTCACCTTCGCCTTTGCTACCAGGACCTGTTCTATTGTACTGTCCAGGCAAGGTGCAGTTCTTGCTGTCCTAAGTGCTGCAGCCAGTGAGGGGCAGGGATAGCTCTCCAGCTCTTATGACACCGGGCCTAACTTTTCCCAGTGCTTCAGGTGGAGAGGGAGAGAAATCATCCCCCAGTGCCTTTGTCAACTTCAGAGAAGGCAAGTGGCAGGACCAGGTCTCATGCTTTCACAACTTCAGGGTCAGTTGTCCCAGGATGCTCAGGCAAGGGGTAGGGCTAGCTCTGCATAGCCCTTAGACATTAACATGGTCCCAGGCAATCTGGCTTTTGGTGGTAACAGACCTCCACTGCTGCAGGGCCGTGGACCCAGACTTGGCCCTCAGTAGCTCCAAAAGCCAGAATCTCACCATGGTCTTAGGTGCAGCCACTTCTTTTCATTATTCACACATCCTTCTGCTTCTCTCTCCCTTCCATCTCTCTGCCATACTTGCTTATTTCAGTGGTACCCTGTCCTCCGGGTGTTTGGGATTGTCTCAGGAGTGCTATGCCCCTCACAGTGCCATGTGCCACTGGGCTGGGGGTTGTCTCAAGTTTGCTCCTTCAGTGGTATCTCTGATACAGGGTCCTGGAATTCACTGTGTAGTCCAAGCTAGCTTCAACTCACAGAGATCTGCTAGCTTCTGCCTCCCGAGTCCCTAGATTAAAGGCGTGTGCCATTATGCCCAGTTTATTTTCCTTCCCTCCTTATGATTACAATTCATGCTCTCCCACTTGCTCCAGAGGTCAAAGCTTGTGAGTACTTTCTCAAGTGGCTTGAACCAAGAGAAGAAGAGCTCATATTAGAACTAAAAGTGAATGTAACCTTTAAGGCTTACTGATCGTGATCTAATTCTTCCAGCTATGTCCCATACCCTAAATGCTCCACAACTTCCCAACACAGTGCCACCGGTTGGAGACTAGGTTTCCACATAAGAACCTATGGGGCAAGGGGCTGTCTTAGTTAGGGTTTCTATTGCTGTGAAGAGGCACCATGAAAAATTTTATTGGGTCTAGATAATGGGTTCAGAGGTTTAGTCCATGGTGGGAAACATGGAGGTGTTCAGGCAGACATGGTGCTGGAGAAGGAGCCATAATTTCTATATCTGTATTAGCAGAGAGAGAGAGAGAGAGAGAGAGAGAGAGAGAGAGAGAGAGAGAGAGAGAGAGAGAGAGAGAGAGAGACTGGATCTGGTTTGAGCAGTTAAAAGCTCAAAGCCTAACCACAGTGACACATGTCGTCCAATAAGGCCACATGTCCTCTTAAGTCCATATTTTCTAATAGTGCCACTCTCTGTGAGCCTTTGAAAGCCATTTTCATTCAAACCACCACAGGCACATTAAGGCTTAAACCATAATATAGATGTTTGTCTGTATAGTTGGTGCATGGAGAAAAAAAGAAGTTTTATTTTGGTATGTGTATTCAATTCAAAGTGTCTGGAGTGAGTAGTAGGGTCATGTTTATGTTACTCTGGAGGCATTGAAAATATAGTTCTGCAACAATATGAACTAACTAATACCCTCAGAGCTCCCAGGACTCAACCACCAACCAAGGACTATATACATGGTGAGACTGATTGTTCTGGCAGCATGTGTATAGTAGAGGATTTCAAAGTTGATCATCAATGGGAGGAGAGGCCCTTGGCCCTGTGAAAGTTCTGTGCCCCAGTGTAGGTGAATGCCAGGGCCAATAAGAGGGAGAGGGTGGTGTGGCAAGCAGGAGGAGGGGAGGCAACAGGGGTTTGTTCTTGTATTTTTTTTTTTTTGGAGGGGAAACTAGGAAAGGAGAAATCATATGACATGTAAATAAAGAAAATATCTAATAAAAAAAGAAAATATAGTTCTGAAGGCAAGAACTTGATAGTCACCAGTTAAAGGAATATTAGAGAACTTATGTGGATATCATCATCTATGTATCTCAAGGTCATGGGTAGTGTTTTTTCCTTATACCACAGAAGATTGAGGACAAGTCAGACTTTTAATGATTGCTTATTCAATAAAACTGCGACTTCTTACCTTTTGCTTGACCCTTATTTGATTTACTTCAATGCTTTAAAGATCTATAAAAAGTAAAGTTGACTGCTTTTGGGTCATTAGTTATAAAGTCAGGTATTTACATTATCAAAATGTCTATATTTCAAATCCTGACATTTGAGGAGAATATTTCTAATTTCCTGAATATCTATAAGCTCCAGCTGACTGTGGAATTGCCACAGGATTATAATATTACTCCTTTTCATCAACATCTTAGCTATAATTCCTCATTACTTTAGTATAATCAGAACATCTAACACCAGAAATCAAGAGATGGCAAAAGGCAAACGCAAGAATCCTACCAACAGAAACCAAGACTACTTGGCTTCATCAGAACCTAGTACTCCCACCGCAGCAATTCCTGGATATCCCAAAACATCTGAAAAGCAAGAATTGGATCTAAAATCATATTTCACAATGCTGATAGAGGGACTTAAGAAGGACATGAATAACTCCCTTAAAGAAACACAGAGAACACAGGTAAAGAGGTACAAGCCCTTAAAGAGGAAACAAAAAAAATCCCATAAAGATTTAAAGGAGATCACAAGTAAACAAGTAGAAGCACTTAAAGAGCAGACTCAAAAATCTCTTAAGGAATTGCAAGAAAACACAAACAAACAGGTGAAGGAATTGAGTAAAACCATCCAGGACCTAAAAATGGAAGTAGAAACAATAAAGAAATCACAAAAAAGAGACAACTCTGGAATTAGAAATCTTAGGAAAGAAGTCAGGAAACATAGATGCAAGCATCACCAACAGAATACAAGAGTAGAAAAGAGAATCTCAGGGGCAGAAGATAACATAGACAACATTGAGAGAACAGTCAAAGAAAAGGCAAAAAGCAAAAAGACCCTAACCCCAAACATACAGGAAATCCAGGACACAATGAAAAGACCAAACCTAAAGATAAGAGGTATAGAAGAGAGTGAAGACCTCCAATTTAAAGGGCCAGTAAATATCTTCAACAAAATTATAGAGGAAAACTTCCCTAGCCTAAAGAAAGAGATG
>NW_022196896.1:17882778-17885114 GCF_008632895.1 Mastomys coucha
TCAAAAAAGATAAGGAGGGACACTTCATATTCATCAAAGGTATGATCTACCAAGAGGAACTTTCAATTATGAACCTCTATGCTTCCAGTCAAAGGGCATCTACATTCATAAAAGAAACTTTACTAAAGCTCAAAGTACACATTACACAGCACACAATAGTAGTGGGAGATTTCAATATCCCATTCTCTGCAATGAACAGATCATGGAAACAGAAACTAAATCAGGACACAGTGAGACTAACAGAAGTTATGAAACAGATGGATTTAACAGATATCGATAGAACTTTTTATCCTAAAACAAAAGGATATACCTTCTTCTCAGCACCTCATGGTACCTTCTCCAAAATTGATCATATAATTGGTCACAAATTAGGCCTCAATAGATACAAGAAGATTGAAATAATTCCTTTCATCCTATCTGATCACTATGGTCTAAGGCTGCTCCTCAATAACAACATAAACAATAGAATGCCCACATACACATGGAAGCTTAACAACACTCTACTAAATGATAACTTGGTCAAGGAAGGAATAAAGAAAGAAATTAAAGACTTTCTAGAGTTTAATGAAAATGAAGACACAACATACCCAAACTATGGGACACAATGAAAGCAGTCCTAAGAGGAAAACTCATAGCTTTAAGTGCCTCCAAAAAGAAACTGGAAAGAGCATACACCAGCAATTTGACAGCACACCTGAAAGTGGTAGAACAAAAAAGAAGCAAATTCACCCAAGAGGAGTCAAAGGCAAGAAATAATCAAACTCAGGGCTGAAGTCAACCAAATAGAAACAAAAAGAACTATAAAAAGAATCAACCAAACCAGCAGGTGTTTCTTTGAGAAAGTCAACAAAATAGATAAACCCTTAGCCATACTAACTAGAGGGCACAGAGATAGTTTCCTAATTAACAAGATCAGTAATGAAAAAGGAGATGTCTTAGTCAGGGTTTCTATTCCTGCACAAACATCATGACCATGAAGCAAGTTGGGGAGGAAAGGGTTTATTTAGCTTACTTCCACATTGCTGTTCATCACCAAAGGAAGTCAGGACTGGAACTCAAGCAGGTCAGGAAGCAGGAGCTGATACAGAGGCCATGGAGGGATGTTTTTTACTGGCTTGCTTCTCCTGGCTTGCTCGGCCTATTCTCTTATACAACCCAAACTTCCAGCCCAGGGATGGCAGCACCCACAAGGGGCCCTACCCCATTGATCACTAATTGAGAAAATGCCCCACAGCTGGATCTCATGGAGGCACTTCCCCAACTGAAGCTCCCTTCTCTGTGATAACTTCAGCCTGTGTCAAGTTGACACACAAAACCATCTAGTACAGGAGACATAACAACAGACACTGAGGAAATCCAGAAAATCATGAGATTCTACAACAAAAGCCTGTACTGAACAAAACTGGAAAACCTGGATATAATGGACAATTTTCTAGACAGATACCAGGTACCAAAGTTAAATCAAGATCAGATCAACGATCTAAACAGTCCCATATCTGTTAAGGAAATAGAAACAGTCATTAATAGTCTCCCAACCAAAAAAAGCCCAGGACCAGATAGGTTTAGTGCAGAGTTCTATCAAACCTTCAAAGAAGACCTAATACCAATACTCCTCAAACTATTCAACAAAATAGAAACTGAACGCACTCTACCCAATTCATTCTATGAAGCCACAATTGCTCTTATACCTAAACCACATAAAGACCTAATGAAGAAAGAAAACTTCAGACCAATTTCCCCTGTGAAAATTGATGCAAAAATACTCAATAAAATTCTTGCAAACCCAATCAAAGAACACATCAAAATTATCATCCACCATGATCAAGTAGGCTTCATCCCAGGGATGCAGGGATGGTTTAGTATATGGAAATCCATCAATGTAATTCACTACATAAACAAACTCAAGAAAAAAAAACCATATGATCATCTCACTAGATGCTGAGAAAGCATTTGACAAAATCCAACATCCCTTCATGATAAAAGTCTTGGAAAGATCAGGAATTCAAGCTTCATATTTGAACAAAGTAAAAGCAATATACAGAAAACCAGTAGCCAACATCAAACTAAATGGAGAGAAACTTAAAGCAATCCCACTAAAATCAGGGACTAGACAAGGCTGCCCACTCTCACCCTACCTATTCAATATTGTACTTGAAGTCCTAGCCAGAGCAATTAGGCAACAAAAGGAGATCAAAGGGATACAAATTGGAAAGGAAGAAGTCAAATTATCACTATTTGCTGGTGATATGATAGCATATTTAAGTGACTCCAAAAATTCCACCAGAGAGCTGCTAAACCTGATAAACAATTTCAGCAAAGTAGCTGGATATAAAATT
>NW_022196896.1:17886474-17890099 GCF_008632895.1 Mastomys coucha
GGTTAGGATAAAAAACTCAGGTGACAGCAGATGCTGGAGAGGTTGTGGAGAAAGAGGAACACTTCTTCTTTGCTGGTGGGATCGCAAGCTGATACAACCACTCTCAAAATCAGTTTGCTGTTTCCTCTGGAAATTGGACATCGTTCTACTGGAGGACCCAGCTATACCCCTCCTGGGCATGTATCCAGAAGATGCTCTAATATGTAATAAGGACACATGCTCCACCATGTTCATAGCAGCCTTATTTATAATAGCCAGAAACTGGAAACAACCCAGATGTCCCTCAACAGAGGAGTGGATACAGAAATTGTGGTACATCTACACAATGGAGTACTACTCAGGTATTAAAAACAATGAATTCATGAAATTCTTAGGGAAATGGATGGATCTGGAGAATATCATCCTGTGTGAGGTAACTCAATCACAAAAGAATACACATGGTATGTACTCTCTCTCTTTCTCTCTCTCTCAAATTTAATTATTTACTATGTATTTACTTTGTTCTGTATACTTGTATGCCTGTATGCCAGAAGATAGCATCAGAGCTCATAGATGTTTGTAAGCCATCATGTGGTCAGAGTTGAACTCTGGATCTATGGAAGAGTAGTAAGTGCTCTTATCCATCTCTCTAAGCCCTCAAATAAGTTCTTAAATGATATTGTCTTAGTCATGGTTTCTATTCCTGCACAATCATCATGACAAAGAAGCAAGTTGGGGAGGAAAATTTTATTCAGCTTATACTTCCACATTGCCGTTCATCACAAAGGAAGTCAAGACTGGAACTCAAGCAGCACAGGAAGCAGGAGCTGATGCAGAGGCTGTGGAGGGATGTTCTTTACTGGCTTCCTTCCCCTGGCTTGCTCAGCTTTCTTTCTTTCTTTCTTTCTTTCTTTCTTTCTTTCTTTCTTTCTTTCTTTCTTTCTTTCTTTCTTTCTTTCTTAGTTTTTTTTTTGAGACAGGGTTTCTCTGTTTAGCCCTGGCTGTCCTGGAACTCACTCTGTAGACCAGGCTGGCCTCGAACTCAGAAATCTGCCTGCTTCTGCCTCCCAAGTGCTGGGATTAAAGGTGTGCACCACCACTGCCCGGCTCAGCTTGTTTTCTTATGGAACCTAAGATTACCAGCCCAGGGATGGCACCACCCACAATGAGCCATCCCACCCTTGATCACTAATTGAGAAGATGCCTTATGGTTGGATTTCATGGAAGCATTTCCTCACTGGAAGCTCCTTTCTCTATGATAACTCCAGCTTGTGTCAAGTTGACACACAAAACCAGTCAGTACAGCGATATTTAAACTGAAATTTAGTGGATGAATACCATTTCATTATATAAAAGGTAGACAAATAAAATAACATGAGCAAACATTGTTGTGGTCTTGTAACGTGAAATAAAAGTATAAACCTAGGTTTTCAAATTATAGATAACTGAAAGATCCATATACATGTATGGGAAATCATATCATAATTTTAAGGAGAGGGAATCATCAGCTGTTTTAGAAACTATGCTTGAGAAAAAGAGTGTGGCTTAAAAAGACTCCATGTACATATGTGATTACAGGATCAGAAGTTGGAGAGAACCAAGAAAGACCATGTATTGCCAGCTGACACCACAAGCACGGAGAGCAGCTTACATACCCACACATGCGTGTGTGCACACAAACAGATCAGCTTACAACCTGTTCATCCTTAGTGCTCCAACAAACCCAACCTTTCTATTATCTGTGGTTTGCAATTTCTACATTCTGAACTATCAAGTTCTGTTATCTTAAGCATGTCATTCTGTGCTCCTTTGTTATGGGTACTCTAGGAAACTGAGTTGGCTGCAGGGATCCTTGTGACTCCAAACAGGCAACTAGGATGAAATTGTAAGAGAAACACTCAATGTATGTTACTCTGGAGGCATGAATTCAGAATGAAGATCTCTTTAAGTGCATTCAGTATACAGGTAGCTGAGGATTTGAGTCTGCATGTCAGAAGGGAGAACTGAGATGGAGATGTTGATGTGGGAGCCACTGGTCTAGAAGAGATAATGGAAGTTATTCCGTGGCTAAGACTACTACTGGTAAGAGCATACAAGGAACAAGAAAATATTGGGATTCATCATTTTGGAATTTGTTGACATTTAAAGAATAGCATGGAAATAAGGAACATGGAAGCAGCAAGCAGAAAGCTAGGTCCAAGAGAAAGAAAAGTCACCAAAATTGGAGATAGAAAGAGTTTGAAAAAGGGGTCTGTGGTGTCTTAGAGTGCACACAAATCAGGGGGAGGAGACCTTTAATTGCTATCTTATTGGTGATATTTAAGAAAAATGATAAGGAAAACTAATAAGGTCACCAAATTTTGACATTTTTGATCCATTCTTAAGCATTATGTTAAAAAAAAAACATGCAGAGCATGCTTTGCTCTTTCAATAATGTTTTGGACTTTGATTCATTATATCTGAAGCTTGTTTAACAGTAGTATTTATTTTCTTCAGTGAAATCTTGACTAAACTTTGACTTTTGCTAAATTCTGTTCAAGAGGAATCCACTTATCAAAAATAAGTAAAAAAAATTACCTAGGTGGTTAAATTCCCTTTGAAAGGCTGGAAAATCTTAGAATTTAAAATGAGGGCATTTAATAGAAATGTATGTATAATATGTATCCTTTATCTAAAAGGGGGCATGGAAAACCTCTGTATCAAGCCAAAAACGAGAAGTAGCTAGTTCCAGGAACTTGGCTAACTCAGAGCCTCAGGGCTCTGGTTCCTGATACCAGCCCCTCCTGAATGATCCACAATGAGGGCCAAACTAGGAATGAAGGTCTACTGATTTATGAGACTCTCCACCCTGTCGACTGGTAGATGAAGATTACATTCCTAGACTGAATATGTTCCCCTCCTTAACTAAATACCTTGGGCTGGGTCCCTCTAAAATTTTCCACTGTTTTTATGTTCTGTTTCCTTGGTAACCCTCTCCCTGCCCCCAGCTTGTGCTTTTTCCCTTAAATACTCCTCACTTCTCATGTTCAGGGTCGAACTCCTCTGGCCAACAAGGTCACGAGATTGACCCCTGTACTGGTATCCCCAATAAACCTCATGTGATTGTAGCAAGTTCGGTCTCTCGTGAGTCATTGGGTGGTCACATCATCCCGAGACTTGAGTAAGGATCTCCCCAGTTCTGGGGGTCTTTCACCTTTAAACCTGATATTTCTGTCTTGTGTGTTTGTATATAGCAATTAGGCAAGCAGAATTATCTTCTTACTTGGAAGCATTTTGGAGAGATACTTTTTCATTTGCCCTATTTCAGTAATAAAGGTAAATTCAGATAGACATCCTCAAAAGCTATATTTGGATTAAGAACACCTGCTTTGAGAAAATTATGCTCATGAATGAAAGTAGTTAGAATTGACACAAGACTGATTTTTTTTTACTAGAAAATCTGGCTATCTACCATAAGCCTTCAAATTTTTAGCATTTTTGTGATTATAAATGTGACAGCCTTTTTAACATTCACCCCTCAGTGCTATGAAGATTCTTGATCACATTTTATATATGCATGTGATATTGCTTGCACGCATTAGTTTGTACATATGGTCACGTACATATGTATATGATGACATATCATTTCCTTGCTTAAGTCATTCTT
>NW_022196896.1:17890109-17890592 GCF_008632895.1 Mastomys coucha
ATACAAGAAAGCAAAACTGAATCTCTAGGTTACAATGACATTTGAATAACACAAGCAATGCAGGAGGATTCAGGAAAAGTCTGAACAGAATCAAAGGGGAAGTCAGAGGGAAGTTGGGCTGCTGGGCGTGCCCACTCCCAAGGGTGACGGCTCAGGGTATCCTGCAGGTCTCTACTCTGGGGAGTGGCCAGAGGTGCAGTCCGCGGTGGGGGAGGAGGTCAACAGCAGCAGATGTTCTCCGGCTGCAGACATGCCAGTCAGCAGGCTTAGTTTCCTCTGGAATCCTCGAAGGCAGAACTCAGAGTAGTTAGCCTTTGTTTCAGGCACAGCAGGCGTGAGTTGAGTCTCTGGTTGCAAGCTCCGATGCCTATATGAACATTATCCTACTCACCGTTTGGGGTGATGTTATTCATAAAGTTTACTCATAAAGTTCTTACAGAAAATTTTACCCCTGGATTAGTAAGTGTCACACATAAGGAAGTA
>NW_022196896.1:17890785-17893262 GCF_008632895.1 Mastomys coucha
AAAAAAAAAAAAAAAAAAAAAAAAAAAACTACTCCAAAATAGAATAGAATAATCAATGCCCCTGTCTCCTGGAACAAAAAGGAGTGCTGGGATCTATCACCGTGATTTTTTTAAATCTTTAATTGTTTTTTTTTTTAACAGTCCAGTCTTTATCCTCCTCCTAGTTATCCCATTCCTCCTCCCTTACTTCCAAGAGGATGTCCCCACTCCCACCCACCACGCCTGCCTGGGGTCTCAAGTGTGTGGAAGGGTAGGTACATCTTCTCTCATTGAGACCAGACCAGGCAGTACTCATCTGTCTATGTCAGATTTAGTTGTAAAAGGCGGCTCTACTCCTCCGCTTCTTGCCTTCATGCTCATGGTCCTTGGGGCGACTGCTATCAGAGGGTCTTTTAGAGCCGCCGTGCTGTTTGGCTTCCTCCAAAAACTTGTCCAAACCAAAAGGATCCTCTTCAAACTGAACTGGTCCTTCTCGGACTCTCTGTCTACGGTCTGAACCAGAAAACTCCTTATCAGGAACAAATCTGTTTGCCTTTATCTTGGTTTCAATGTCATCACCATACATGTCCTTGTCCAGATTTTTACTGGGCCTGTAGATGCTCTGAGCCATATCTTTCCCACTTCTCCAGGCCTGATCATAAACATTGTAAATTTCATCCTCTCCACCTGCAAATCCACTGTCCATACCCTTGGATTGGTTGAAGAGCCTTTGGTCATACTGAACATCGTTGGAATTTCGAGGATTGGGCAAACCAAGAGCAATGACTTCACTGATATCTCGATTTTCATTTCTCTGTAGTTTTGACCTCTTATCAGGAGCTATTCTGGACAGGTTCCGTTCATGCTGCCTCTCTTTTCGCCTGTTGTGACGGATTTCATCTCTTTCACGGGCCTCACCTTCCTCTTTTTCCACAAGGGTTTTGATCCCAGGTCTCCTTTCTCTGGCTTTCTGGGCCATTTCTCTAAGTTTCTCTTCGTGTTTCTCCTTTTCTTTTTGAGCCATCTTTCTCTCTACTTGGGCTCGCATTTCCACTGCTTCTCGAGCCTTCGGTCAGCAATGTATAGCGAGCGCTTCAGCCAGTTTGGCAAAATTTTTATTTATGTGGACAGTCTGAAGTCCTCTTCCATCAGCAGCCAGCCTTTTGTCCAATGGAATTGTATACCCCTTAGTGTTTTTCCAGTTAGAAATACAAGGAGGGATCTTCCACTCTTGCTGTTCCTTTACAGTCATCTTCTGACTAGGAGAGTGTATCACAGGTACAGGAGGAGACGGAGGACCCTGGGGGATTTTCTTATTAATCTTGAATCTTGGAGGCTCCATTGGGTCTTTCTGCATTTCTACTATCCAAATAACCCTCTGTTTAGCTACAGAGTTGAATGCTACTCCCTGTTGAGATGGTGTGTAGTGGATATACTGAGCAGGAGCCAGCTTGTCAGCTGCACGAACTGGCATGGCTGCAGCGACCTTCTGCGATACAGATTTCTCCAAGGCAACTCTTGTCTTTTCTGTTATCTCTTTAATTGCCTCTTCATCGGGCCTTTGCAGGTCTGGGTCATCTGCATTCATAATCTCCTTTGGAACCAGGTCACTGTATTTGCTATAAATGACCTTGTCTTTGGACTGTCCCTGTCGAGCAATTGCATCATATTTAATTTTCCCTTCAGGATCCATCTGAATGGCCAGAGCATTCGACATTTTTTTCTTTCGCCCCATATCCAGAGGATACTGGGCCACATGGATTTCTGGAAAAGCACCTCCATCTCCAAAATCCTCTACTAGTCTTGGAATACAGCCTTTCCTATATCTATATGGGGGAGGCTCTCTTCGAGAAGAGACCAGAGAGGTCTACAGTGATCTCTGAGATCTTGCCCTTTCTTCAGCTTCAAGTTGATCCTGTGAAAGCTGAGGCGCAGGTAAAAAGCTGGTGAGCACCATCTTCTTCCGCTTCTTCCTGCACAGACCACAGCGTCTGGGGGTTGGGAGGAGGGGAAGTCTTGCCCGGGAACAAGGAACACAATGAAAAATGCTCACTGTGCAGGCCCTCTCACAGAACGGCCCTCTGGTCCTTGTAGTTCTTTTAGTGGGACCTGTGGCAGCGCCAGTAGTCTGTAGTCCAACTCCCAACAATCAAGTCCCAACAATGGTTGGCAGCAGCTGTGTGTTTATATAGGTCTCCAGCAAAAGGTGTGGTCCAGATTAAAGGTGTGTGCCACCACACCTTTAATCCCAAATGACCCTGCTTGAACTCGTAGATCTTCCAGTCTTAATCTTCTAGGATTCATAGCCACTATGCCACCACACCCTTAATCCCAGATGATCTTGAACTCATAGATCTTTCTATCTTAATCCTGGGATTCATAGCCACTATACCTCAAGATCTCCATGCCAAGATTCAGGTTGGAAACTTGTGTCTCAGCCTCCAGATTAGGGCCAGGTGAGCCTTCTAATTCTGGATTGTAGTTCATTTCAGATATAG
>NW_022196896.1:17893273-17896380 GCF_008632895.1 Mastomys coucha
GACTCGTGGGGCCTGTTCCTCCAAGGTAGCTGTTCTGATCTCAGAAACTCACCCGAGAGAAAATGGCGGATCCTGCCCGGGTCTCTGGCCTAAGGAGCCTCCGGGCTGGCTGCTCCAGTCTCAGAACCTCACCCGTGTCTCTGGCTTAATGCGCTCTCTGGAGGTAGGCCCTCCACTTGCAGGGAAGGGGCAGAGGAGGACGCTGAACCTCCCCTGTCACTCGGAAGCTGAGAGGATTGTGTCCCTGCCTCCCTGCGGCTCCCCTGGGTGTCGTGGGGCTTGTGGCTCCCGGCTGGCTGCTCAGGTCTCAGAAACTCACCTGAGAGAAAATGGCGAATCCTGCCCGGGTCTCTGCAAATGCATTTGTAAATTTACAATGGAGCAATGTCCCTTGGGAACATTCTTTTAGTGTCTCAACTTAAATACCAATTGATGTTAAAGAAATAGACGAAAGAAAAATGTATTCTTAACAAATTGTCACAGACTGGGATTTCTTATGGGGTCACTTGTTCCGAGGGATGATGGGTTCTGGCCAGGTGTGTATGGGATTCAGCTTTGACAAACAGACTAGACACGAGTGGTATAAGGTCTGAGTGTATTTTTCAAATATGGAGTCAGGTTTATATAGTTGATACAGAAGGGTTTGAAAGAGTCAGGTGATACAACGGTCAAGATACATCAAAACAAGGTGCAGGTACATCGCCCTTCGGTTAGGAACACAATGAGTCAGCAGCAAAGTATGTACATGTTAATTTGGCAGGAACTAAACAGGGATTATAATCTGAAAGAAAGCTAGCTCTGACTAAGGTGACCTTGGCTTAGAAGCCAGGTGCAGATAGTTCCTCTTCAGTTTGTTGTTTTGGTTACAGACAGGGTGGGCCTAAGTAAGTTCCTCAACTATGCTATTTTTCTGGGTTAGCGGAGGTTAGCCCCAGGGAACACTTGTTAAGCTAGTTCCTAGGAGTGATTCAGCTGCAAATCTAATATGGCCTGCCTTATGTTGACTAAGAATGAGGATTTTACCTGATCTTGCCCTGGGATAGTTCTCTCATTCTGTAAGCTTTAATGCCCTACCCACAATGCTGGAGACAATTAGTTTGAATGGCTTAACATTCCAAGCCAGGGTTTGACTAGGACGTTGGAACATTGGTGAAGGTCAGAGAGCAATGTCCGAATTTTCTTTTACTAGTTGTAAAGAAATAATATCTTGGTGAGCTCCTAGCACACAAGCACGAGGACATATCTGGGCTACCTCTGAGTTTGGGGTGTCAGGCGACAAATGTGGAGGCAGGAGACTGACTTTCCTTGAAGTTTACACCTCAAATATCCGGCCGTCACGCAAAGGGTGCGTGTCAACAAGTAAGACAGAAGCATTCATATTACTTTGTAATCCTCGTTTCTGCAACTGACTACGTGGCCTTAGCTGGTATTTATAACTACCTTCCTCTACTACCCATTCTGTATTTCCTTCCCCCTCAACAAGCACCTCAGCAGGTCTTGGCTCTTTTCCTGGAGGATTGACCCATACCTTCATTCCTGATGGGTCTGCGTCCTTTGTCATCCTGCTTGGGTTAGGCTGTTGTAATATCCCATTGACTTTAATCACAGGACATGGAAGTACTAAGTGATGCCCTAAGGGATCTCCTGCACTCCAGACATACTCCTGCTTACCTCCATTGTGAAGAGGCAATCCAATTTTTCCATGGTTATCTGGATCTATCACTCCTCCTAACACTGCTATTCCCTTCTTAGCCTGTTGGCTTAAGGGCATTAGAAGCCCAAAATGACCAGGGGGAAGTCTGATCTTCCAGTTCAATGGAATGTTTGTTGTGGCTCCTGGTAGGAGAACTTCCCCCTCTGGAACCAAAACTTCTATGCAAGCAGAACCTAGAGTTGTGGGGACAGGAAGCAAAAATTTTCCTAGAGGGTCACTAGGAGTGATAGTGAGTGGAACTATTCCCTTTTCCACCCCTTGATTCCTGGACCCATGGATCCTGGCTATGGGAAAACTGTTCCATATATTGGACGCTGACTCAAAGCATATACTGCTTTCTGAAGAACTCTGCCCCAGCCTTCCATGCTGTTGCCACCTAATTGGCGCTGTATCTGTGTCTTCAAAAGACCATTCCATCTTTCTATCAGACCAGCAGCTTCAGGATGATGGGGAACATGGTAAGACCAATGGATTCCATGATCATGGGCCCACTGTCACACTTCTCTGGCTGTGAAGTGAGTTCCTTGGTCAGAAGCAATACTGTGTGGGATACCATGATGATAGATAAGGCATTCAGTGAGTCCATGGATGGTGGTTTTGGCAGAAGCATTTCGTGCAGGAAAGGCAAATCCATAACCAGGATAAGTGTCTACTCCAGTAAGATCAAAACGTTGTCCTTTCCATGGAGGAAGTGGTCCAATGTAGTCAACCTGCCACTAGGTTGCTGGCTGGTCACCTCGAGGAATGGTGCTATATCTGGGGCTCAGTGTTTCTGTTGTTGGCAGATTTGGCATTCAGCGGCAGCTGTAGCCAGGTCAGCCTTGGTGAGTGGAAGTCCGTGTTGTTGAGCCCAAGCATAATCTCCATCTCGGCCACCATGACCACTTTGTTCATGTGCCCATTGAGCAATGGCAGGGATGGCTGGGGAAAGAGGCTGAACGGGTTATCTTATCCACTTGATTATTGAACTCCTCCTCAAACAAAGTCACCTTTTGGTGAACATTTACATGGGACGCAAATATCTTCACATCCTCTGCCCATTTGGAGAGATCTATCCACATACTTCTTCCCCAGATGTCTTTCTCACCAATTTTCCAATCATGATCTTTCCAGGTCCCTGACCATCCAGCCAATCCATTGGCTACAGCCCATGAGTCAGTGAACAATCGTACATCTGACCATTTCTTCTTCCAAACAAACTCTAATACCATGTGTACTGCCCGAAGTTCTGCCCACTGTGAAGATTTTCCATCACATGTATCTTTCAGGGTTGTCCTGGAAAGGGGTTGCAATGCTGCAGCTGTCCACTTCTGGGTGGTGCCTGTATAATGTGCAGAGCCATCAGTAAACCAGGTCCTAGTCTTCTCTTCTTCAGTCAGACGATCATAGGGAA
>NW_022196896.1:17903427-17925858 GCF_008632895.1 Mastomys coucha
CTTTTTTTGGTTGGGAGACTATTAATGACTGTGTCTATTTCCTTAGCAGATATGGGACTGTTTAGATCGTTGATCTGATGTTGATTTAACTTTGGAACCTGGTATCTGTCTAGAAAATTGTCCATTTCATCCAGGTTTTTGAGTTTTGTTGAGTATAGGCTTTTGTAGTTGGTTCTCATGATTTTCTGGATTTCCTCAGTGTCTGTTGTTATGTCTCCTTTATCATTTCTGATCTTGTTAATTAGGATAATATCTCTGTGTGCTCTAGTTAGTCTGGCTAAGGGTTTGTCTATTTTGTTGACTTTCTCAAAGAACCAGCTCCTAGTTTGGTTGATTCTTTGTATAGTTCTTTTTGTTTCTATTTGGTTGATTTCAGCCCTGAGTTTGATTATTTCCTGCCTTTGACTCCTCTTGGGTGAATTTGCTTCTTTTTGTTCTAGCACCTTAAGATGTGCTGTCATCTTGCTGGTGTATGCTCTTTCCAGTTTCTCTGTCACTCGGAAGCTGAGAGGATCCTGCCCCTGCCACCCTGCGGCTCCCCTGTGACTAGTGGGGCCTGTGCCTCCCGGCACAGAGAGAAAATGGTGGCTCTTGCTGGAGTCTCTGGCTTAAGGCGTTCCCTGGAAGTAGGCCCTGCTTTTAGCCATTTTCAAAGGCAACATTTTCTGATGATTACAAATTCACTAGAAATTAAATCTTTAAAATTACTAGGAAGTGAAGGGAAAAACAACCTCTTAAAATACACCATAACTCAATTCCATGACCTTGACTCACTAGAAGTCTCAGGTTTAAAATTACTTTGAACAACACCTGGATAGAACTGAGATAATGCTGGTTTTGACTTAAAAACAATTCCCTGGAGGCAAAGAAGAAGTGAAGCCAGGAAGAGTTCCCTAGGCCTGGGTTGTAAAACAAAAGGAATGCCTTTTAGGCTTTATAGAAGCCTCTCTGTGCTTTTGTATTAACTCAAATGTAAATATTTTTCCGAGCATACCACCTGAGTTACACCCAGATTCGATGGGCAATTTTGCTGCTATTTCAAATGGCAATTTTTCTGCTATTAAGTAAAACCCAATCTACACTCTTTAAAATTAATACTAAAAATATTATATTTGAAAGACTCCCGTGGGGAGACCCCCACTCAAATCTTGGGAGGACGTGCACCCAAGGAATCACGAGAGACCGTCTTGATGTAAAAATATGAGGCAGTTTAATTTCGGGGTGCTCTGGGCCGACTTCATACTTATCTCACACAGGAGATAGTGGAACTGACCATGAGGCTCAAAAGTTAGGGGTTTATATAGGGAAAAGGTCTCGGGGAACAAAGGAATCAGTGTGGCCATACATGATTGGCTAGTTCAAATATTAACTATTACATGCAGAACAGAGTGGAAAATTCCTAAGGTTGGTGTTAATCTGAGTCAACAGAGCATCTGACCTTAAACTATATCTAAGAGGACCCACTACCCAGTGTCTGACCAGACATGTCCTTGCATGCTTTCTCTTCTATATCTTTTTGGCTTGTTAGTTCCCAGAATGTCTTAACATCTTGCTTTTGCCCAGGCTTATTTGGACATATTTGACCTTGGTCCACTGTGTTTCCTTTAAACCTGCAATTTTCTCATTAGCCAGCACAAGTCTCAAATTTAACTCTTTCATATTCACGTTACAAAGTTTTTAAAAGTATCTTCTTGCTTTTGAACTGCAGTTAGCTAGCCTGTGTCATTCTGAGATAACTTCTCAGAGCAAGCTAGGTCTCTGGAAAGTAAAATCATGGTGTTAACTGATAAGCTACATGGCACAGTGCCTTTACTGTTCCCTTCCTAAAGTAACAGGTGATATTATGTTTTGATGAGTTATTTAATAATCCATTAAATGATTTATCAGCTTTTCTCACTAGTCTTTTTGCCAGCCACTACCTCATCAGATGTGGAGATCTCTACCTTCACCCTCGGTTCTTGGGCCTTGTCGGGTGTAAATTTGGCCTCTCTGGCTCCTTTGCTGCCTTCTGCCCATTCTTCCTCAATCCCTTTCAGGTCAGAATTGACTTCGAGGCATCCCAAGGAAAACCAGTGCCTTTATAGTAAGTTTAGGGCTTCCCCTCTCTGCCTTTCAGCGTACTCTGAGCTTCTACTCGTTCTTACTCATTCCCTTTTGGGTCAGAGTTGACTTTGAGGCATCAATTTCGACTTTAAGGCCAGAGGTTCTCAGCCTAGGAGCATATGAAAATTTGTATTGCCTGGTGCAAAGCCCATAATTTAAAGTATGGTTATTATATTATATTTAGCAGTTACTAAACTAAACAGCTGTTCTGAATTCTACCACCTGGTGTATGGCCTGCAACTTAAGTCTCAGCCTTTAGACTGTCCTAAGTGGCAGTAAGACTCTAGCTGGAGTCGTCTGTTGAGATTTTGACCATTTTGGCAGATTCATGCCACGTGTTATCTGAGTTACCAGCTTTAAACTAGCTTTCAGTAACTGATGTTACAAATTTTTATCATACCCAATAACTTACAAGTCAATAATCATACAGAACATATTTATACCTTTAAGAGTAGTTAGAAACCAAATGAAACAGCTACACAAATCTTATAAATTTAAATCAATCAAAGTATTTAGAACTTAAGTTTCTGATCCCTTTTACAAACACCTTTTCAGCAGGGCAACTTAAATTAGCTTTCCTTTGTCTTTCAGTTTAAATCTACCTCTCACACCATTTGTATGTCTCAGGAATCTGCTGGTCTCTGTCTTCCAAGTGCTGGGATTAAGGGCGTGGGCCACCACTGCCTGGCCTGTGAGCTTAGTTACCCAAATCACAGAGTTCCCGCCAGGCTGTAATTCTTGATCTATCTGTAAAGTACCACAATACTTTTGTGTCTTTAAGCCTTGTCTCTTGTTTCCTTATTAATTATCTACTTTTTTGAATATTCCTTCTATTACACTGTAGTTGTTGGGTTTTATGACCACGATGTGATTTTTGTTTGTGAGTCACTTAGTAATGGCCCTTGAATGTGATTAACCACAATAAAAGTTAGATAACTCTTTCCAAGGAATAAGGCAATTAAAAACATGGCCACATAGATTTTTCCTACCAATACAGTTCATTTCAATATATGCTAAATTTCAGACAGTGGCAAGAAAAAAGTAGACAGGTTTTTTTTTTTTAAATTACTTAAAATACATTTATAAAACAATTAAAAATACATTTATTTATTTGTTATAATGGGGAATTTTATACATGAATTTTGATAAAATACCCTCTCCCATCTCCTCCCTTCCAACTTTTCTCTAGCCACATACCAATTTTACTTTTGCATTTTTTTTAAAACCCACTGAGGGGTCTGTAGAGATGGCTCAGTTGTTCAGAACACTTGTTGCTCTAGCAGAGCATTTCCAGAACCTACATGGTGGTTCCCAATGGCCCTAACTCCAGTTCCAGGGGATCCAAAGTCCTTTTATGTCTTCTGTAGACACCAGACACACACGATACACATAGGTAGTTATACACAGGCAAAACACTCACCCATACACATGTAAAGTAAAATAACATAGAATAAAATATAATAATCAAAGAATAAAACCCACTGAGTTTACTTAGTACTGCCTTATGTATATGACTGTAAAACACCTATTGGAACATGGGTAACCTATTAGGAGGCACATAGGGTGACTAAACAATTGTTTTCCTGGCCTTAAAGAGCCAAAGAATGCATTCAAAACATTTCCGAATGCATTCAGAAGTGTGGTCTTGGAGATGTTCTGAGGTGCCTTTCGTGCATACTTATTAAAAAGTTAAATATATACTTTCTTTGGTTCATGAAATATAGCATTCTATATTTACTTTATTTCTTTAGTTAATATTATTCTCTCATTTTTATACACTCTGAAAACTTGATTTACTTATATACTTGTTAAAAGTATGTTGAAGTTTTGCTTATTTTAAAGCAGCTTTAATGATATATGAATAAAGATGCTGATTAAACCCTATGTTTTGCATGCTAATCTAAAATTTAATTTTAAACCTTGTTTTACTAGAATATGTTATGGTCTGAAATTTGTGCTGACTTAATTGATGCATTGACATCCCTACCTGTAATGTAACTGTATGCGGAGATGAGGCCTTTAGGAAACTAAAGGAAAGTCCAAAATGGGGCATCCCAAGTGTGTCAGGATTGATGATCTTTTAAGAAGAGCAGAGACTGCAGAGTGTTTGTTCTCTCTGCACACACAGAGAGGGAAGGACACCACAGAAAGAAGGTAATATCTCCAAGCCAGACAACAGTCCTAACCAGAAACCAACCTGATACCTTTGCTTTTAGCTTTCTTGCTACCCGCACTACAATAGATTTTTTGTTGTTTAAGCAATTTAATCTGCGCCATAAATCTCAGAAGACTACAAATGAAATAAAACCCCCTAAAACCTCCAGTAGGACAGGGGAACTTCTTTCATTGACCCTGGGTATTATGGTTTTGATCTTAAATGTCCTTTAAAGGCTTATTGGTCTCCAGCCTATGGCACTACTGTGAAGTGGTGATGGAAGTTAGATCATTGGAAGCATACACTAGAAGAAACTTTTGAGATGCTAGCCCTTTCTTGCTCTCTTTCCTTCCACATAGCCAGAAACTGAGCAGCTTTTCTGCAGGCTGCTCAAAGGTCCTAAAGAAATGACCCACCAATCATATGTTGAACCTCTGAAACCATCACCTGAATAAATCTCTCCTTTCATTGATCTTTTCAGGTGTTACTATAGTGACAGAAAGCCACTATACCAGGAAAATGATTTACAAGGCAATGTCGTGTAACAGGGGGGTTGGGGGGAGGCCAATGGAAGACATTGGGTGTTCTGATAGCACAAAAGCATATGAGTAGAAGCTCAGTTTCATGAAGTCCATCTCAGGCTGTGAGTCTACTCATTCCCCTATTACATAATCGAAAACTTCCTTGAGAGCTAATCCCTGTCCAGAGGCCCTTACTATACAGAAGAAGAAATACACAGAAAGAAGGTGTTAAGGCACAGCAATCCCCAACACTGCTATAACATGATGGAAGATGTCTTGAATTCTGACCCAAGTTCCCCCCATTAAGAATAAATTGGAATGAGGCAGAGAACATCAAGAAATTGGTCTCATGAGGATTTTAAAATAACTTCAACTCCTGAACCAAATGTGAATTGTCTTAAAGCCATGTTTGTCATTGTCTTGGCAGCAGTATGTGGGACTTAGGTCTGGGGAATGGGAGCAGAGCTGGTCGTGCTGAGACTGGCTTCATTCATAGGGTTTCCAGTGGAGATGTATGAAGAGCTTCTGGCAGGGAGGGGGTCCATTCAGAGCAATTGAATAATCTAAATGTAAATGAAGGCAATTTGCAGCAAGAAGGAAATCAAGTACTGTGTGAGTCAATGAAGTAAAATCGCATGTAAGCCTCAGAGTAACCAGAAATAGCACAGAAGGAAATCAGACCAGTGGAAAAAAAAGGAAGCAAGGTTGCTGATAATCAGCCATGCAGATAAAGCCATGGGGGCACTGGACTGCAGAAGAGAATTTAACACTGGTGGTTGTGGTCCCCTTTTGGGGTCCTGGAGAATCAGCAGGATGTCTGTCAGCTCCTGATCAATAGGAGTTTGAGGGTTTTGTCTTTATGACAGGTTCTTTTTTTGTTGTTGTTGTTGTTGTTTTTTGTTTTTTTGAGACAGGGTTTCTCTGTGCAGCCCCTGGCTGTTCTGGAACTCACTCTGTAGACCAGGCTAGACTCGAACTCAGAAATACGCCTGCCTCTGCCTCCCAAGTGCTGGGATTAAAGGCGTGCACCACCACCATCCTGCCTGACAGGTTCTTTTTTAAAAGTAAGTGAGTAGCAAATAGCTTTCAGTTATAGACTTTATCGGCTGGAGAATACCTGCACTTTCTTTTCTCTGAAAGGATGAATAAGAGACATAATTTATATTCCAGATACAGAGTTAATGACACTTAATAAAGAATGTAGAACACATATCCCATTTTATACTGAATAAAAGAGAGAGTGGTACATGTATTTAAAGAAGAGAGCCATTCATAGGTGCACCTTTCCTTGTTTTAAGTAGAACTGAGAGGAGGCAGTGAGTCAATCTGAAGTGTCAGGATTAAAGTACAAATATTGGTGAAGTTGGCTGTGCATGACTGTGGAACTTAAGTAACTCTTGACTTTCAACTGGAGAAAGGATGAAGCATATAACTTTCATTGAAAGGAATTTAGCAATGAGCAAGATGGAATTATGGGAGTTGCTACTAAGTGCTGAAGCTCAATGACAGAACTGTACTGGAAGTCTGCCTTTTTGTATTGAAACTTTGCTAAGGATGTGAGCAGCTGGTAATAAGTTTCCATGAAGACATCTGTGCTGGCTAGGTTATGGCCATATTCCTGATTAGTGTCACTTCTCTGATGCAGGATACCCATGTCAGTCACCAATAAAAAGCCATCAGTATGGTACTGAAGTATTCTCTGTATATTCAGAGGTAAAAGAATGAATGTCAATCTTAACCTTACATTTTATATAAAAAATTAACTCAAAACAAATCATGGACTTTCAAGTGGAAAGCATGAAACTATAAAAGCTTCAGAAAAACGTGTTCTCAGGCCTATCAAACAGTTCTTAAATTTGAACCAACACCCCAATCCATGAAAGGAAAAGCTGACAAATTGTAACCTGTTGAAAATCAGAATCCTTAGCTTCATAAAAGACTGTGTTAAGAGAATGAAAAGGAAAGCCATTCATTGCATACTGACAGACTCTATATCTCACAATATATGAAGAACTCTCAAGCTCAATGGTAAGAAAGTAAAGCAATCTCATCACCAGATGGGCAAAGAATGATTTGCATTTCACTGAAGAGGACACACATATAAAACAGAAAGCATGAAAAGGTAACCAACATCTTTAGCCATTAAGAAATGCAGATTCAAAACACACTGAAATATCACTATAAATTTGATATTCATACATAAAAGGCACTCCTCAGGCTGTCTAAAATCAATATAGTGACCAAACCAAAAGCTAGCCTGTCTGACTTCATGGTGCTATCAGCTGCTAAGGAGAAACTGGCAGGAGACTCATGTCACCATTAAAAGCCACCAACTAAATTCTTAAAAAAAAAAAAAAATTAAGTAAGAAAAGATAATGGTCTTTCAGTCCATACACTGAAGAAGTATAACATGGTACAGTCAATCTAGAAAACAGCTCAGCATTTTCATACAGTAGTAGACACACATTTGTCATGTGACCATGTGCTAAAATTTTGGGGAAGTTTTTAGAGTAAGAAACAAATCAAACCATTTCTATCTCCTTGTACAAAAAAGTCCAAGTGGATCAAGGACCTCCACATAAAACTGGATACATTGAAACTAATAGAAAAGAAAGTGGGGAAGAGCCTTGAACACATGGGCACAGGGGAAAATTTCCTGAACAGAACACCAATAGCTTATGCTCTAAGATCAAGAACTGACAAATTGGATCTCATAAAGTTGCAAAGCTTCGGTAAGGCAAAGGACACTGTTAATAGGACAAAATAGCAACCAACAGATTGGGAAAAGACCTTTACAATCCTATATTTGCTAGAGGGCTAATATCCAATGTACACAAAGAACTCAAGAAGTTAGACTTCAGAGAACCAAATAACCCTATTAAAAATGGGATAAAGAGCTAAACAAAGAATTCTCAACTGAGGAATACCGAATGGCTGAGAAGCACCTCAAGAAATGTTCAGCATCATTAGTCATCAGTGAAATGCAAATTAAAACAACCCTGAGATTCCACCTCACACCAGCCAGAATGGCTAAGATCAAAAACTCAGGTCACAGCAGATGCTGGCGAGATTGAAGAGAAAGAGGAGCACTCCTTCATTGCTGGTAGGATTGCAAGCTAGTACAACCACTCTGGAAATCAGATTGGCACTTCCTCAGGAAATTAGACATAGTACTACCTGAGGACCCAGTTATACCACTCCTGGACATATACCCAGAAGATGCTCTAACATGTAATAAGGAGACATGATCCACTATGTTCATAGCAGGCTTCTTTATAATAGCCAGAAGTTGGAAAGACCCAAGATGTCCCTCAACAGAGGAATGGATACAGAAAATGTGGTACATTTACACAATGGAGTACTACTCAGCTATTAAAAACAATGAATTTATGAAATTATTAGGCAAATGGGTGGATCTGGAAGATATCATCCTGAGAGATGTAACCCAATCGCAAAAGAACACACATGGTATGCACTCTCTGTCAAGTGGATAATAGCTCAGAAGCTTGGAATACCCAAAATACAATCCACAAACCACAAGAAACTCAAGAAGAAGGAAGACTAGGTGTTTAGTCTAGGTGTTTAGGACAATTGGTTTCTTCCCTCCCTTGGAAACCTGTAGAACTGTGAAGATTAGTCATTAAATAGGAGGGTTTCAGGTTGGGTCCCGGTTTGCCCCTCTGGGTCCTTTGTGTGAAGTACATGGTTATTTTCAGCACTAGCAACTCTCCTTCCACCTCTATAACCAAGAGCAATAGCCTTAACCAACAATTCAAAAGAGGGACTCTCATACATGGTGTTGAAGTTTTTTTTTAGACAGTGTATGGTTCTTGGAGAAGAGCATTGTCAGTCCAAATGAGAAATTTTAATTTCAATTATATATGTATATGTCTAAATATATAGACTTGCATGTAGTATAGGCATTTTTGTTGGTTAAACTATGATTCCTTATGATTGTTTCAGACATTTTTACTGTTATTTTACTGTTTCTTCTGTATTTATTTCCTTACCCCCTTTATGTGTACCCTGATTTTCACTTCTCTATTGTTCAACACCCAAACTGTTACAATAGCCTCTTTTTTAGTTTTCTGGTTCCTGTGTTCACTCTGGGTTATATGCTCATATCTGAAGAATCTTCTCTAGTTCTAGTTCTATTTCTCTGTAGTTCACTTATCTGCAGATTTCAAGATTTCATTTTTCTTTATAGCTGAATAGTATTCCACATTATACAATATTAAAAATTACAATTATAATTAATAACCTAAATTTAAGTTATAGAGACAAATGTTTCTTTTTAGCAACCATTTTTAAGTGACATAATTACTCTTGTGGCTTACTGATTTATAATTGTCAGGTCAGGCTAGGGTGGGTTATAAACATAGGGAAGGAAGCTTTGTTAGAAAAGGGCACACTGGTGGTCTGTCTGAGCTGGTGTCCTGAGCAGACCTTGAGTGCAAATTCCACACAACACCCAGAAGAAGCACTACACCCAGGTACTCTAACAAGCACAGGATCAGAGGATCAGAGGTAAAGAGGTAAAGAGGTGAGGAGGACATAACATCTGTCCCAACACTGGGAGTAACTGGGACCAGCAGGACCTAGGCACACAGGAACTCCACTAGCCCAGTGGCACAGGTTCTTCCAGTCTGTCTGGGCTGGTGCCCTGAGCAGACTTTGGGTGCAAATTTTGCAGTCAGTCCCACAACACCTAGAGGAAGCTCCACTTCTGGGTGCTCTAACAGGCCCAGGATCATAGGATCCCAGAATCATAGGATCCCAAAGACAGCTTGACTCTGAGGAGTTCTGACACAACCAGGATCATAGGTAGGACAGGCCCCAGTCAGATTTAGCAAGGGCAGGTAGCACTAGAGATAACCATGGCAGGAGGCAAGCATAAGAACATAAGCAACAGAAATCAAGGTTATTTGGCATCATCCGAACCCAATTCTCCCACCATAGCAAGTCCTGGACACACCATCACACTGGAAAAGCAAGATTCAGATCTAAAATCACTTCTCATGATGATGATACAGGACTTTAAGGAGGACATACATAACTCCCTCAAAGAAATACAGAAGAACACAGATAAACAGCTAGAAGCCCTTCAAGAGGAAACACAAAAATCCCTTAAAGAATGACAGTAAAACACAATCAAACAAGTGAAAGAAATGAACAAAACCATCCAGAATCTAAAAATGGAAATGGAAACAATAAATAAATCACAAAAGGAGACAACCCTGGAGTTAGAAAACCTAAGAAAGAAATCAGGAGCCATAGATGCAAGCATCACGAACGTAATACAAGAGATAGAAGAGAGAATCCCAGGGGCAGAGAATACCATAGAAAACATTGATACAACAGTCAAAGAAAACTCAAAAGCCAAAAATCCTAACTGAAAACATCCAGGAAATCCAGGACATAATGAGAAGACCAAACCTATGGATAATAGATATAGAAGAGAGTGAAGACTCCCAACTTAAAGGGCTAGTAAATATCTTCAACAAAATTATAGAAGAAAACTTCCCTAACTTAAAGAAAGAGATGTCTATGAACATATACGAAGCCTCCAGAACTTGACCAAATAGATGGGACCATAAAAGAAATTCCTCCTGTCACATAATAATCAAAACACCAAAAGCACTAAACAAACTAAGAATTTTAAAAGCAGTAAGGGAAAAAGGCTAAGTAACATATAAAGGCAGGCCTATCAGAATTACACCAGACTTCTCACCAGAGACTATGAAAGCTAGAAGATCCTGGGCAGATGTCATACAGATCCTACAAGAACACAAATGCCAGCCCAGGCTACTATATCCAGCAAAACTCTCAATTACCATAGATGAAGAAAACAAGTTATTCCATGACAAAATGAAATTTACACAATATCTTTCCACAAATCCAGCCTTACAAAAGATAATAGATGGAAAACACCAACATAAGGAGCAAAACTACACTCTAGAAGAAGCTAGAAGGTAATTTTTCAACAAACCCACACAAACCTAATTCCACCTCTAACAAGAAAAATAACAGGAAGTAACAATTACTTTTTCTTAATATCTTAATGTGAAAATTAATATTACCAACATATCCTAATCGATTGGAATCCAAAAATATGAGGAATTAGAAATTTGTTGGCTGTCATCCTGTGGTCTCTCTAATTTGGTAATTGGAGAAATAAGTCCAATATTGTACAATCCATTTATACTTTCTGATTGTTTGTACATGACAGTGTCTTGCTGGGTTTTACATAATGGTCTTGAAATTAGACTTCTCCTATCTCAGCCTCTTTATTAGTAGGATTGTTTATTTCATGTTTTACACTATAATATGGTTTTCAGGACAGCTTACATATTTCAAAAATTTATACAGTCAAAAGAAACATAGACAATTTGGGAGTTGGCTTGTAAGAGAACAACAAAGAGTGAGACTAAATGCTTTGTTTGATGTTTGTAACTATTGTATCAAGGTTGAAGAATATGGCTTCATAAGTTACTCTTTTTTTGAGATAAATACTTTTCAAAACCACCACAGCCAATGGACCAGATTTTTACCCTCACCTAATGTCTGTGCCACTCTCTAAGCAGAACAATTGTTCATTGAAACAGTTGGTGAATGACTTCAAGGATAGACCATCTTAATGCACACACCATTTCTTAAGTGAATGTAATTCTGTGGGCTGAGAATGATGACAGTCACTCAAGTCAATTAGCTTTGACCAGAGCAGGAAATCTGTATCCAAAAATTGTGCCCACAATTCATTCTTTGGCGCAGCAGAACTGTCAACTCTCAGCTTAGCTATGATGGAGGTAAAATCCTTTAGTGATGTGAGGGTCATTGAGGTACAGCCTTATTACAATGAACTCCATTGTCTAAAAATTATTCTTATTTTGGGCTTGTCACAATAAGAGCCAAGATTTTAAGCTCTAATAAAAACAAAACAAAGAAACAAAAAGACTTTATCTATTTATGTTCATTCAAAAAATACTAGTAGTGATGTATTATTTTGAAATATACAGTTAATATGTTTGAAGTTATTTCAAATTTATATTGAGACAAATGTATGTATTTCCAGTATTGCTGTAGACAAGCATCTACATAAGACTGTTCTATTAATTGTTGTTTTATATCAAATGGTATCTATAATACTCATTTTTATTGTTACAATATTTTATAAATTTTAAAGATTATGAAAAAATAAAAAATGAAAGGTATTGCATGTATTAAACGGGGATTCTCTGGGAGGAGGTGGGGTACAAAAGGAAAACAAGAATGTGATGTAATTCTATTTGCTTAAAATCTATTTTTAAATGTTAACAAATTCAGATAAATTTAAATAACGTATTTTTTCTCATCATAATGCAATAAAACTTAAATCAATAAAACAAAAAGGAAAGGTCACCTGAAGAGACTGCTCGCCTGTGAACTGCTGTGGCTATGTGAACCTACGCTTGTGGTAATATCGTATAAAGTATTGCTGAAGATATAACTTAGTGGTAGAGTGCTTGCATAGCATGCCCAAGGCTTGATCCTCAGCACTTCAAAAACAAGCTAACACACAGTAAACATACACACTTATAAAGTAGTACAAATAATACCAAGGAAATTGGAATTAGTGTGTTAAATTATTAATGTCAATATTTAGGCTCTGATGTCTGGAACTACAGTTTTGCAAGATATTCTCATTTGGGAAAACTGAGCAAAGGCTATGTAATCTTTCCTGGATTATTTCACTCTCCTAGACTAAATGCCCAGTTGAAAGATGCCAGTATTAATCCAATGCTAGACTGCCTAGGTCATTTCTAATATACTTAGATGGTTACATGGAATTCTGTAACTTTATAACTTAAAGATATATATTTCTTTCAATACCAGCACTTCTCCTATGCCCATTGAATCAGAATCTGGAAGTAGAGTCTCTATTGCTGAATGGTTGGTTAGGGTTGTCCAAGAGACCCCCAATCATTACAGGGTATTGCTGTTGTCATTGGTTACAGATGTGGAAGGAGAATCTCTATTGCTTAAGCTCCTCAAAATAATTTTTATGTATATTAAAGACTGAAGGACAATGTTTTGAAGTTTAAGAAAATTGTAGTTAATAAATTTGTAGAAAAATGGGTGAACATAGAATGCACACTATTAAGATTGGTCACACAATCTCAGAAAGTAATAAATCACATCTTCTTTCTCAAAATGGGAATCTAGTCAAAAGTACATGTATATATGTAAGCAAATGTGTTTCTATGAACACAGCATAACATGGAGCAAAAGAACAAGCAAGAGTAAATATTAGGGGACGAGGGAAGAGTGAATCCAGGTAACGGGCACAAGTTACGAAGGAGAACATGAAACTAATTGTTTTCCTAATTTTTTCACAGATTTTGTTTTCATCTTTGGATAGGGCATAAAATATATTTAATACTAAAAGTGTAATTTAATGTAAAGCTCCATAACTTTCTTTTCAAATGCCAATTCTAACTCTATGCAAGTTCATTATGTACTATAGATCTTAGGCCTGGTTAATTTTGACGTGTGATGTTTTTATTTATTTGCAAGTTTTTTTGACAATAATGTTTATAATAAGATAAATAGTAAATAGTAGAAAAATAAGTTTAGATTTTAGTCAGGAGACCCACTTTTCTGTAAGTTGAAGCACTTAAACTTTTTTTATTGAAGTCAGAAGTCCTGACTTTTATCTTATATTAGCTTTGTCAGTGGGATACATGATTCTCACAAAACTCAATGATCTGGGCTTTATTATGCCCCTTTCAAATGAACTGACTTCCCAGTGACTTTATCTGATTAAAAAGCCATACATGCAAATAGATGTTAAAAGGTTATAAACAAATATTAATAGAAAGAAAGAAATATTTAGGACTCAATGTTTGTTCATTTTTAACAAACATTTGGGGCTCAAGAGAGGTAAAATTATTCTTTGAATATCTTTTCATGAAAAGCAGAGAATACTCAAAGTGTATGAGACACTGTACGCTTACTCAGGGTCTAAATAAGCAATACATGTTGGAGTGTGAGTGTGTTAGCATTTAAACAAATTGCTACTACATTTAGCTTATTTTGTCAGTATGCAAGATACAACAAATATTTTACTAATATTTACTAAATAATAATATTGTAAGCTGTAGGGAGATAACTTTTGAATCCTGAAGTGGAAAATGAAGGAAACCAAGAACACCATATGGCGCTGCACACAAATTTTCAGAGTTTTTAGAGTCGTGGACTGCTTTTCTGATCAATGCTGTCATCAAATTTTACAGTCAAAATTACTTATAAAGACTTGTACAAATAATTTTTATAGTCTGTCACATACTGTAGTACACTGAATAGTCAATTCTAATAGCCTAATTTCTGAGGAGCAGAACACTCATAGCAATAGAATTGGCTTATAAATCCTGTAGGCATGGCTGCAGAAACTCACCCTTTGGTCTACTTTCATCAATAAAGATTATGGACATGTGTCATAGATTTTTATGCAAATCAGGGACATCTATAGTCACATAAACTTTGATACATTTTGATTCATCTTTGTTAAAATAACAGGATCTTTCTGTTGTCCTCAAGCAAACTATAGAAACAGAGTATGAGGCATATCTTTAAACTACTTTTTAAAACTTTTTTTTGAAGAATTATTTTTTATTTATATGATTACACTGTAGCTGTCTTCAGACACACCAGAAGAGGGCATCGGATCCCATTACAGATGGTTGTGAGCCACCATGAGGTTGCTGGGATTTGAACTCATGACCTCTGGAAGAGCAGTCAGCGCTCTTAATCACTGAGCCATCTCTCCAGCCCCCATCTTTAAACTATTAAAGAGATACTATAGATCTGTTCTTTTAAATTTGATATTTGAAAAGAAGAGTTAATTATCCACAGAAAGAAAATTATATTTGACGCTGACAGTGGTGACACCATGCCTGCAAAGCTCAGTATTTGGAAGGTGGAGGCAAGAGGCCCAAAAATTTGAAGTCAGTTACATAGAGAGCTTGAGGTTAGCTTGGTCTACACCATGCTCTGTCTCAAAAGGGAAAAACAAAATCAGAAAAGAAGGAATTCATATTAGACTTTTCTGCAGAAATATGAACCCAGGGTATTTGGCAACTGATAAGCTGGAGTGTTTGTGATTCCTACCACGCTACCTTCAGTAGTACCTTACATAACTGGTAAGTTATGTAAACTCCATCTTCTTCTGGTTAGACATTGGTGGCTATAGTGCCTTTAGTGTGAGTGTGGTGATGCTGGACACGGATTATCCCAGCACTGCAGATGGAAGCAGGTGCAGTGTTCTCTTACATTCATGAATAGGCAGCATTTTTCTTTGCTAGTGGGGAGGGAACAATTCAAGGTTTGTATTATGCTGAAGCATAGTTTTGAAGAAAAAGGTTAAAAGATTATGAATTCTCGTTTTAATCAAGGTCTTCAGTGTAGGGCTCTGAAGCATAAATGCAGAGATTGTATGTAAGGGTTTTGTAGTTTTTAAAACAATGCCTAAGTGGTTTAAGGTTTTGCAGTTCATCATCCAGCAGGGATGTTATAGATCAACTGGGATGGCCAAAATTAAAAGCCATGGAAACTTAGTGTTGGTAAGGAAAAGGAGAAATTGGAGCCCCAGTGCCTGCAGGGATAGAAAATTATTTAGCACTCTGAAAAACCATTTGAAGGTCTTAAAAAAGAGAACAGAATTGTTACTCTCAGATGTATAGTCCAGAGAATGGGCAACAGCTACTCAGTACTCATAGGAGTATATATGTACATGTGCTTATAATAGCAATAGTCGTGATATCTAAAAGTTGGAAGAAGCAAAGAATAGTGGAAATTGTTTAATAGGAAAAATTACATCACTTGAATGATGGAAATGTTTTGGAAATAGCAGAGGAGGTGGCTGCACAAAGCAAACACACTTAGTGCTTTGAACCATTCACCTTAAAGGACTAGTGTAATGTTACATGATTTTTCCCTTCCACTACCATTCCTTACCCAATAAACATTTATTGGTAATTAGATATTGGACTAGATCTAGAAATGCAAAGCCAGCCTGTCTCTAAGATGTTTATTAAAGTGGATAGCATGACACTGACTTGTGCTAAATGCTAAGAGAAGCAATCAAGTGTTTGCTTTTACTATGAAGCAGTGACCTGTATAAACTAAGAAGGTAAGTTTCACTGTGTGTTCTTAAATAATTTACTATACAAATGATAAAAATACCCATGAGGTTAACTCAATTGTGAAATTGATTGACATTTGTAAGAGTGGTGAAGAGATTCTTCTGGAAACATTCAGAAAGCACACTGGATTTCAGACTGGTGCCAAAAAAAAGCAGATGGGTGTAAGTAATGGAAGGAACTATAGGGTCAGTGGAGGAGCAGAAACTCGGACATATTCATGTATGTCCATGTTATGGGAGCTAAAGATATGACCAGTAGAATAATACTTTGGGTATTTTTTGCCTTTTATTCTCTTAATTGGAAACATTTTTACTTTGAACCAAAAGATGCTCTATAAACCTTATACACTGATCTTCATTTTGGTCTCTGAAACTACACAGAGCAAATCTAATCTCTTTAACAAGCAATATACAGAAATTATCTGAAGATAATCTTGATTTATTCCCAATCACAAGCCTTACATTTACAAGAAACTATATCATTGAAGATGTTTTTATATGGCCCAATGTTGAAATTTTTTCATCAACATCAAAGGTGCTTTCCCCCGAAGCACTTCATTCTAGCAGAGGACCTTTTAGGAAACAAATAGCAAGTATATTATATATTCTGGTATCATCATCATCATCATCATCATCATCATCATCATCATCATCATCATCATCATGTTTTAGATCATTTAAATTCCAATGTTGATTACTCTTTAGCCACTCAGACGAGTCTTCTATCTTTTTATAATGTGTCTCACTCTCAGTTTATAATCAAAGGATTTAATATTTCAAATTTTAATTTAGGTTTTTATTCACAGCAATTTTTTTGTTTTTTGTTTTTTGTTTTTCAAGACAGGGTTTCTCTGTGTAGCCCTGGCTCTCCTGGAACTCACTCTGTCGACCAGACTGGCCTTGAACTGAGAAATCCACCTGCCTCTGCCTCCCGAGTGCTGGGAGGCATGTGCCACCACTGCCCGGCATTCACAATAAATTTTGAATATTCTTAGAATCATTATGACCATTGAAGAGATATATTTATTCATTGGATTTTTTTTCCCTTTTCAATCTCATGTGAACCCATGAATTGGATGCTCATGCATGATTATTTCCACTTCAAATTAGGAAACTGACTTTTAGTAGATTAACAGATCTATCTAAGCTTGAAAAGCCAACAATCAATGGGGGGAGAAATAGGTTCATTTTTTTAAAATTTATTATTATTTTAAATTTTTTTATTAGATGTTTTCTTTATTTACATTGCAAATTTTATCCCCTCCCAAAGTCCCCCTAGCCCATCCCCCCTTTCCCTTCTCACTAATCCACCCATTCCTGCTTCCCTGTCCTGGTATTTCCCTACACTGTGGCATCAAGCCTTCATGAGATCAAGGGTCTCCCCCCTCACTGATGTCCCACAAGTCCATCCTCTGCTACATATGTGGCTGGAGCCATCCATGAGTACTCTTTGGTTGGTGGTTTAGACCCTGGGAGCTCTGGGGGTATTGGTTGGTTCATATGGGGCTGCAAACCCCTTCAGTTCCTTGGGTTCTTTTTCTAGCTCCTCCATTGGAGACTTTGTACTCTGTCCAATAGATGACTGTGAGCATCCACTTCTGTATTTGTCAGGCACTGGCAGAGCCTCTCAGGAGACAGCTATATCAGGCTCCTGTCATCCAGCACTTGCTGGCATCCACAATAGTGTCTGAGTTTGGGATGGATCCTAGGTGGGACAGTCACCGGATGGCCTTTCCTTCAGTTTCTGCCCTACCCAACTTTGTCTCTGTATTTCTTAACATGGGTATTTTGATCTCCCTTCTAAGAAGGACCAAAGTATCCATACTGTGGTCTTCCTTCTTTTTGAGCTTCATGTAGTCTTTGAATTGTATCTTCGGTATTCTGAACTTCTGGGCTAATATCCACTTCAGTGAGTGCATGCCATGTATGTTCTTTTTTTTTGTTGTTTTGTTTTTTTGTTTTTTTGTTTTTTTTTGGAGACAGGGTTTCCCTGTGTAGCCCTGGCTGTCCTGGAACTCTGTAGACCAGGCTGGCCTCGAACTCAGAAATCTGCCTGCCTCTGCCTCCCAAGTGCTGGGATTAAAGGCGTGCACCACCACCGCCCGGCCCGCCATGTATGTTCTTTTGTGATTGGGTAACCTCACTCAGTATGATATTTCTAGTTCCATCCATTTGCCTAAGAATTTCATGAATTCATTATTTTCAATAGTTGAGTAGTACTCCATTGTGTAAATGTACCACATTTTCTGTATCCATTCCTCTGTTGAAGGACATCTGGGTTCCTTCCAGCTTCTGGCTATTATAAATAAGGCTGCTATGAACATAGTGGTCATGTGTCCTTATTACATGTTGGAGCATCTTCTGGGTATATGCCCAGGAGTGGTATAGCTGGGTCCTCAGGTAGTACTATGTCCAATTTTCTGAGGAACTGCCAAACTGATTTCCAGAGTCATTGTACCACCAGCAATGGATGAGTGTTCCTCTTTCTCCACATCCTCACCAGCATCTGTTGTCATCTGAGTTTTTGATCTTAGCCATTCTGACTGGTGTGAGGTAGAATCTCAGGATTGTTTTGATTTGCATTTCCCTGATAACTAAGGATGTTGAACACTTCTTTAGGTGCTTCTGAGCCATTTGGTATTCCTTAGTTGAGAATTCTTTGTTTAGCTCTGTATCCCATTTTTTTCAATAGGATTATCTGTAGGTTCAAGTTCTACAGCCAGTTTGTTTCAATGTACTAGTTCAGTCTGTGTTCTTTACCTTTCAAGTATATATGTGTTATCTTTATCTCAGTTTTCTTCTTTTGTTTGTTTTTTGTTTTGCTTCATTTATTTACAGTCTAGCCATTGCTCCCCTCCCTGTACCTCCTCACACAGTTCCTCTTCCTACTTCCCCTTCTCCTTGCTTCCAAGTGGATGTTCCTTCCACCTCCCTTACCCCCACCCTGCACTGCCACCCAGAGCCTCAAGTCTGTGGAAGGTTAGGAGTATCTTCTCCCACTGAGGCCAGATCAGGCATTCCTCTGTTGTATATGTGTCAGGGGCCTTGGGTCAGCTCATGTATGTTGCCTGTTTGATGGCTCAGTTTCTGGGAGCTTCCTGGAGTCTCATTTAGTTGAGACTGCTGGTCTTCCCATGAGGTCGCCCTCCTCCTCAGCTTCTTCCATTCTTCCCTTAATTCAACCACAGGGGCTCTCTGAGTTTAGTCCAATGATTAGGTGTATGTGACTGCATCTTTCTCAGTCAGCAGCTGGTAGAGCTTCTCTGAAGGCAGCCATGCTAGGCCCCTGTCTGTAAGCACACCATAGCATTAGGAATAGTATCAGGCCTTGGATCCTTGAGATGGATTCCAAGTTGGGATGGTCACTGGACAGCCTTTCTCTCAGTCTCTTCTCCATTTTTATCCCTGCAGTTCTTTTAGACAGGAACACCTCTAGGTCAAAAAATGACTATGGGATGCTAACCAGATCCCTCCATCTTTCTCGTCGAGGTGTATTCTTCAGTTTCCTCTCCCCACTGTTGGGCATTTAAATTGTATCTTTTAGGATGTTATCCTGGTCACTAAGGAAGAAATTGAGACTTACATTATGAAATATGGAGTCTGTAATTAGATTTTTCAGATCTGGTTCATGTTCATCCATTTATTCATCTTGCTTAAAAAGTATCATAAAATATTTGAAAAAATCTTTTAAAATGAAGTTAATAGGAATTGCCTATCTGTAAAACCTATTTGCCATGTAGAGATACTGTTTTATTATTTACATTTTTAAAAACCATGCTTGATACTCCAGACTAGTGTTGTTTCAGGTTTCAAAATAAACCACATAATGTAGAATTTTAAGACTTCATCATCTACATGAAAATGCATTTGTTCATTTTATGCATGAGAGTCAAATTTATTTGCAAACAAACAATACTATTTGCTGTTTAAATCTTCTTTGGAAATAAAATATAAATATTATTTTTCAGGAGGGTGAAAAAAACACTTGGCTGTACCTGCATGTGAGCATCGTTGTCGCTTTTATAGTCTAAGGTAATTATCTTTCAGGAATGAAATAGAAACTACATTTCAAGCTTGTTCTTGTAGGAGGATTTGACTAGGACAATAAATTGTTTTTACAAATAGAAGGAAACAATTGTCTGTGGAGTTTGATTCCATTCTAGCCCTTCCAGCACTTTCTCAGGTGTGTGGTGACATTTAAAATTTCCTTAGAGAGGAAAAGCCTTTTATTTTATAAATAGAATTAGACTTTCCTTGGTTTTGGAGAAGCAGTAGGTAATTGGTGTTGAGATATTTATTGACTAGTTTTTATTTCCTGCTTCAGACTTAGATACTGGAGTAAGGAGCAGTGTTTGTTAGGTAAGGGATGAGATAATGAAGGGCATGATAACAAGTAACAGGATTTCACTAAAGGGCAGAAAGAGGGCCTGAAAACAAGTAAGAAAAATATTAGCAGGGAGAAACGGAGGATTTGTGCAATAAGGTGGTGAACTGTGACTACTCATGATTCTTTAGTGGGTCAGGCTAGACCACACAGTGGTTACAATTACGGATGTGAAGAGAGACAGAGGGAAATATCTCTTCTTTCCCTTCATCTTCAGAATGCTCATGTTCTGCACTCTTCTAGCTAGCTTTCTCCTCTTTCTTACTGTTAGCCTCTACCTTGTAAAAACCCCCAAAGCAGAGAGCAAATGTAAGGCCCCTCATCCATTTGGCTACATAACTTGCTATCTTAGGTTTTACTTTAATTTTTGTATCACAGTAATGCTTTTCCTAATGTGATTAGTTACTGGCAACAGGCTGGGTGACTTTTTAATTCATGTTTATATTCAGAAGGTGAGTAAAGTGGAATAGGCCCATGATTAAGTTTTTATTCTAAAAGTGTAATTCAAGTTTTTCACCAAACTTGAATCCTTAAATATATTCTTGTCTATTGTAGAAGAATTACATATTGGAAATTATGATAGAATTTTAAAATTATTTTATTATATTCTTATGTTGCTATAATGAATTATACTTTAAATATGAATAAATTGGCTTAGTTTTATAGATTAAAAAATAGAATCAAGATTGCTGGAGGTTACCATACTGTAAATACAATTTCCAGGGAATTACTCAGTAGTATTTATGGATTAGTGTTGAATATTATGTGTGATCCTAGTCCAAGGCAAAGATGCAGACATTTCTAGCAATCAATAAATGGAAAAAAACTGCTGAGAGTGACCAAGGTTTTTATTGTTGTATTAATGTAATTAGTTTGCGTGAAAATTCAATTTCCTATACTTTCAATGTGTTAGCTTTTTTTAGTTAAACTTATAGGATTGTCGGAATATTTTACCTAAACAGTGCTCATAGTCTTTTGATAGCAGCAGGTGGTTAATCCTTAATTTTTCTTCTCAGGCTCCCTAAGACTAGAGTTAATTAGAACCCAAAATTCTGGCTGCTTTCTCTCTGGCGAGTTTCTAAGAAGGGAGCAGCCAGCCAAGCAGCCAGCCGGGAGGCACAGGCCCCAGGAGTCGCAGGGGAGTTGCAGGGCAGCAGGGACAGGATCCTCTCAGCTTCTGAGTGACAGAGGTGGATCAGTGTCCATCTCTGCCCCTTCCCTGCAAGTTGAGGGCCTACCTCCAGGGAGCACTTTAACCCAGAGACTCAGGTGAGAGCCTCCATTTTCTCTCTGGTGGTGAGTTTCTAAGAAGGGAGCAGCCAGCCAGGAGGCACAGGCCCCATGAGTCGCAGGGGACTTGCAGGGTGGCAGGGACAGGACAAGCTCTAGTCAGAGACACTAAGAACATCCAACACCAAAAATCTAGAGACGGCGAAAAGCAAACGCAAGAATCCTACCAACAGAAACCAAGACTACTTGGCTTCATCAGAACCTAGTACTCCCACTGCAGCAAGTCCTGGATATCCCAAAACACCGGAAAAGCAAGAATTGGATCTAAAATCAAATCTCACAATGCTGATAGAGGAACTTAAGAAGGACATGAATAACTCCCTTAAAGAAATACAGGAGAATACAGGTAAAGAGATAAAAGCCCTTAAAGAGGAAAGAAAAAAATCCCATAAAGAATTACAGGAGATCACAAGTAAACAAGTAAAACACTTAAAAAGCAAACTCAAAAATCCCTTAAGAAATTGCAGAAAAGCACAAACAAACAGGTGAAGAAATTGAGTAAAACCACCCAGGACCTAAAAATGGAAGTAGAAACAATAAAGAAATCACAAAAAGAGACAACTCTGGAATTAGAAATCTTAGGAAAGAAGTCAGGAAACATAGATGCAAGCATCACTAACAGAATACAAGAGACAGAAGAGAGAATCTCAGGGGCAGAAGATAATATAGACAACATTGAGAGAACAGTCAAAGAAAATGCAAAAAGCAAAAAGACTCTAAGCCAAAACATACAGGAAATCCAGGACGCAATGAGAAGATCAAACCTAAGGATAATAGGTATAGAAGAGAGTGAAGATTC